>NW_024081071.1:0-64555 GCF_003009895.1 Hyaena hyaena
TATGTGGAAACTAATTTGATAATAAACTATTTGTAAAAATAAATAAATAAAAAAAAATTCTTTCTGGGGTGCCTGGCTGGCTCAGTCAGGGGAACACGTGAGGATTCCACCTTGGGGTTGTAAATTCAAGCCTCATGTTGGGTGTAGACATTGCTTAAAATCTCAAAAAAAATATTCTTTACAATAACAGAGAACCTAATGCTTTCATACAGGGTGTGATCAGGATTTAGCTTTATTTAATCCAATATTCTGTTGGCAATCACTGCAAGCTCTCAAAGACTAGCAAGAGACTGATAGCCTAGTTTATCCAACTTGACGTGTTAGAGGTATGCTAAGGCTGTTTTTCCTAGACATTGTACTTGGCTCTGTAATTAGTTGATAGTATGCACTGTGGGGAGAAGAGAAACGGATTGAAGTTAAGAAGTAAGGATTTTCTCGGTTCTGCTACTCACTAGTTGTATGATCTTTATATTCTAAGTGTGTTGTTGTATAACACATACAGTTTTATCTACTCTCCCAATCTCTATCTTCTAATTCGTGTATTTTGACCATTTACATTTAAAGTTATTATTGATATAATTGGGTTAATGTCCTGTTTATAAGTTTCCTATTCGCTATACTTTTTCTTTTGTTTGCTTTCTCTGGTTTTGAACATTTTATATGATTCCATTTTATCTTTGCTCTTAGATTATCAATTACATTTCCAGTTTATATTGTTTAGCAGTTGCCCTTGAGTTTGCATGTACGTGTACAACTAATCTAAGTCCACTTTTCTTTTTTTAGTTCACCTTCAGATAGCACCATACTGCTTCATATGTAGTCCCCAGTCTACTGATTAGTTCTCCAAAGGCATTCTTAGTTGGTTACATTGTTGTGCATTTCCAGCATTTTCTTTGGATTTTTCTTAGAGTCTCCATCTCTCAGCTTACATTACCCATCCATTTGTTCACGTGTCTACTCTTTTCATTAGAGCACCTAACATATTAATCAGTCATTTTAAATTCCTTCTTTAAAAATTCCAACATTTGTGTCATATTTGAATCTGGTTCTGATGCTCTTCAGATTGTGGGGTTTTTTCTTGTCTTTTCGCATGCCTTGCAATTGTTTTGTTAAAATTCCTGACATAATGTTATCAGGTAATTGGACCTGAGTAAAAAGGCTTTTAGTGTGAGGATTTATGTTATCTGGCTAGGAGTTGGGCTGCATTTAATGTTTGTTGTAACCGTAGGGGCCAGAGCCTTCAGCTCCCTGTATTGTTCTTGCTTCTGTGTCCTCTGCTGTTTTGGGGCTTCCCTAAGAACTCCTCAAACAGAGAACGCATCTTGCTCTTTCTGCTCTTTCAGTTGTATCTCAATTATATTTAATACCTGTTGATGTGGTGGCAAAGTGTGTGGGGGAAGTATTCTATAATATTTTTTACAATTTTTTTTATGTCTGTTTACTTTTGAGAGAGAGAGAGAGAGAGAGAGAGAGAGAGAGAAAGTGGGGCAGGTGCAGAGAGAGAGGGAGACACAGAATTTGAAGCAGCCTCCAGGCTCTGAGCTAGCTGTCAGCACAGAGCCAGTCACGGGGCTCGAACCCACAAACCATGAGATCATGACCTGAGCCGAAGTCTGACGCTTAACTGACTGAGCCACCCAGGCACCCCAACAATAAACTATTTAAACACACACACACATTACCATCTGAGTGATCCCACCAGTTTACGGCTCCAGTAGCTTCCACTCTAGGTAAGCAGATCAGGAATCTCTGTATTCACCCTTCTCTCCAGATTTCAGCACACAGTTTGTCTTGCAATCTCAATTCCTCTGATGAGTACAAGAAAAGGCATTAATTTTCAGTGTTTTTTTCCAAGTTTTTGTTTTCTTTTGTTTTGTTATAATGACAGGAATAACTTTCAAGCTCTTTACACATTGGGTCTTCCCAGAAGTGTAGTTGTATAATCTTGCACAAGTTAACTTGTATGAGTCCATTTCTCCCTGTATGACATGTAGATAATAAACCTTTTAGGCCCACTTTGTGTCATTATTTACATTAAAATGCTTCGTAATGGTAAAGCACTACAGTTACATAGGGGTTAATAATACCAATTTGTCAACATCCAACAATAAATTTGTGGGGTTGTCACCAGGAAGTATCTATTAAGCCAGGAGTAACATTTCCTAGCTCCCTTGAAATTGCTCTGTGCCAAAAGAATGAAGTAGAGGACATGCCTCAATTCCACAACTGGTCCACAGTAATGTCTCCAGGGCTCCTCCATGCTCTTTACCCCTCTCCCAGAAGCAGAGGACAAGACCCTGGGAATGATGGGACTGTAAGATGGAAAAATCTCTGCCTACAAGGAACAGACCGTTGGGTTGTTATGTGTGTAAGAAAAATCATTTTATTGTCTTAAGTCACTGAAATCTTGGTGTTTGTTACAACAGCTAATGTTATCCTATCTAATAAAGAAATTGATACCTTGGTACTGGGGTTACAGTTACATAAAATACATGAGAATAGCTTAAGGGCTGAGTGCAAGAAGAGAAGAGAAGAGAAAAGAAAAGAACAGGAAAAGAAAAGAAAAGAAAAAAGAAGACTGGAAGGATTGAGACTCAGGTCATGCTGTGGTGCAATACTGAGGAAAACTGTCACCTGTGATATGGATGACAAAGAAAAAACTGAGACTGTTCCGTTACAAAAATTGAGTGTTTAAAGAGTTGAGACAATAGGAAATAAGACTGTAAAAGACGTGAAGCAAAGGCCCATTGAGATTTGTCAGGTAAACAAAGGGACTCAGCCTTGAGGGAAATAAAGATGTGGATGTGATATTCTCATCCAAGCCTTGTTTAAGGTGGCTTTAGGATAACTACTACTGACAGGAGATTGTCTTGGGGACAAGGAAGCAAATATGTAATTCTTGCTTCCTATACCTTCCCTGCTCCTCTCCATGTACCTGCCACTTGCACTAGATACTCCCCACTTACCTGGGGGGCCTGTACAGCCCTGTTCCTGCACTTCCCATGCCTCTCCTCTTTTGAGAGCCTACTGTTCCAGGTTCAGTTCTGGAACCCCAGAACCCTGTTGCAGGGCTTGGAAAATGTACCTTGAACAGTTTCAATTTCATCCAAGAGGTGGCAAAACTTGCTTCCTCTCACACAGCTGCCATCTTTATTATTCCCCTCTTCTAACCCAGGCTTCTGCTGTTTCCTGCTTCTGAAGATTCCAGCTGAACAGGCCACGCTGGGGTTTAGAGTGGGGAAGTGGGTGCGGTTAGGGTGAGGCTTTGAATGTAGGGGATGGGAGACCAGCATCCTGGAGAGCCTGCTGGGACCCTCTCTGGTCTGAGTTACAGGCTGAGTCCCTTGCTTGTGGTGACCTGCTGGATTTCTGTGCAATTAGCCACTGTGAAAACCAAATTTCATCTCGACTCTAGATACATCACTGTAATGGCTTTCAGGGCTAAGACCAATAAAACTAAAATGTGTGAGGAGAGAAATCCAAGAAGGGAAAGTAATTTAAGATAGAAGCCTATTCAGTCAACCTATTATGATTAGACTTTTAAATTTAGGAACTGCCCTCCCTGTCTTAAGAACACAGTGGCTTCTTGTTTAACTCCAGGCTTAGTTACTTCTGTGTTCTCACCTAGACATTTCCCAGGGGCTGCTCTCTGTCCATCTCTTCCTGAGCGGGAGGCAAAGGATATGCTCGCAGGGTGGTGGTGGCACATCTGGGGCCTGGCCCCGCCACACAAGCAACTGGCCCTACCCAGCCCGACCCCACCCGCAAGAGCACCTGACCCCTCCCCTGCCCAAAGAGTAGTGACGGTCAGGGTCACTTCTGAGGACGGAGGTCCTGAGCGACAGCAGGGCGCAGCCAGGAAGGACACATCCAGGTTTGCTCCAGGATGCTTCCAAGCAGCAGTGCAGGGAGAAGCCGCTTCAGGAGACAGGCATGGACACCTGCTCTAGGCCTGGAAGGGGAGGCAGTGGGCTCTGGAGGTGAGAGGAAATCAGACGACCTCAGTGAGGTGGGGGGCAGGGAGTGAGGTCCTGTAGGGTCAACAGCCCCGAAGGGTAGGCTGTGCGAGCGCAGGTTTTGGGACACACGGCGAAATGCCCAGGAGACTCTGTGGAAATAGTCTCCACTTGTTTGGCAAAATACATTAGGAAAATGAACCAAATGCTAGAGAAAAATGACCTAAATCTAAATGCCAGAAGTAGGGGGTGGCACCCAGGTGTCCAACCTTTTGTTTCGGAAAGATAATGGTATCTTTTTAAATTAGGAGTAACTTTAAGGCCTTAAATTTACATTATTATTCACACTATAATGTTTCAAATAAAAAAGAGGTAATCAGCTTATTAGGTAGTCAGCTGATTGACTTTAACAAGACTTGGCTAAAATTTTACAGAAAAATAACTCCTGTTACATCCTTTGCATTTCAGTTGAGGATGAAAGGCTACCACACTGCCTGTCATCAGTGTTGCCAACGGGCACACTTTAGCCTTGCTTCCCTTCCACAGTCCTGTCCCCAGCAGCCATCTAAGCAGGACTGAGCTGCCTGTCGCTGTCACCAATCCTCAAGCACCATGCGTGGCCACGGAGCACCTGCCCTGGAAACATAGCACATGTCAGGTTTGGCACATTTTTATTTTTACTTTCACATTTACAAACTCAGGAAGCCATTTTGAGAGAGGGAAGGTTGAGGCAGCCTGGAAGAAAAGCAGGGTTCATGGGCACTGTGCAGAGTCGGGCACTTAGGACTTTTCACAGGGAAACTGCCGTGACTCTTAAGAGCCCTCACTGTCAGGCGACATCTGAAACAGTAGCTGTGGCTTGCTCCTCCGTGCCTGGAAGATGTGTTACTGGAGGCTGCCTTGCCCAGGATTTTATTGCTGGTGAACTTGATTATCCAATGTATAGTCCAGGTTGATGGCCTTATCAGAAATGGGTCCAGTGGTGAGCATTTTGCAGAGATGACAGGAAACAGCAATGTGTCAACTGCACTGATTCCGCAGTGCTGGGTTGCCCACACTTGCCTCTGGTCCCAGGGGAGAGCCCTAGAGATGGGTGCTGGCCATCTGGATGGGATGGGACAAAGAGGATGGACCTGATCAAATCCACAGCAGCTGGAGTGCCAGAGCCTAACCAGCCCTCCCTTTCCCCATGCTACATGCCCCGTAAGGCCCCCAAAGATGTTCCCTTTCTCAGATGGAAAGAATGTACAGTCCCCTCACTTCCCAAAGCTGTATTTCTTGGGCTGAGACAAGTGTTTGGCAGGCAGTTCAGAAATATGGACTAGAAGTACACAGGCATAGATCTCAGAGAGATGACTGCTAAAAAGTACCGTCGGGTCGCCTCTGAATTTCACAGGAACAAAATAGTCACGGAAAGAATAGTTTGCCTGTGATTATAGCAGCGCTAAGACGAAAGCCAGAGGTGTAATTTTATTACTCAGATTTGATCCTATATTAGCCCCATGCGATTTTTGCGGACCATTAACTTCTCCGTCTCTCCTGAAAGTGCTGGGTGCTACTCCTGCAACCCTCCAGGGACAGGCAGGACCGCCCCACCCTCCAGGGAGCTGTGAGTGTATCTGCCTCTTTGACAGCTGAAGGAAATGACTCCTACACTATGTAACTTTTCTTCCCAGACTGTCAGACTACAAATGTTTAGTCCCTTTCCCCTTCTGAGGAGGACAAAGGCCTCATGGCATTGGTAGGGGAGGGGACCAAGGGCAGAGCTGCCAGGGCCCTCAGTGCACCTTACATCCAACTAAGCAATGACGGTCAGGGTCCAGCTTCATCGGCCGAGGCACGCACAGGTCCAGGGGGCGCTGGGGAGTCTCCAGTAGGAGTGGAATGGAGGACGTGTCATTTCTGTGCTCACATCTCCCACCTGGTTAGCCTCTGGTCTAACAAAAATACTTGAATTCACAGTTCTACACATTAGTTTAGCAAAAAGTCTGGTTTCTGATACCCAAAGAGCTTAAAGTCCCCTTCAAAACGTGCATATAGGCGCCGGATGTCTCGTTTGCTGATGCCCAGGAAGTAGCGCTCCACCTTGGTTCTATTATACACGGTAATGCCCGGAGGGATGGTGGGGTAAGACACCAGGTGGTCTATGCCGGCTTCTTTTAAGATGTATGGGGCGTCGTCCTCCAGGGTCTCATGGTGACCAATCACACTGTACTTTATCTCACAGGGTGCACACAGTTCAACGTACGTCACCCAGTGAATGATGTGGTCCCCAAACTGAAGGTCCAGCCATCTGTGATTTGGATCACCCAGGTAACGTACAAAATCTTCAAACTGGATGCCCCTGGTCTCTGTCCGGTTCCTCCTGTATTTCCTAATGATGCCAGGGGCAATCTCGTGCCTGTACCAAGGCTCAAAGCGGGGATTGTGAACAAACTTATCCTTAAATGCAGAAATCAGCCTTTCAAAAGGATCTCTTACGATAAAGAACTTGAAGTATGTTTTCAAGCTAAGGAAAGAAATGAAGATAAACAAGCAGTTAGGCCAATGCTGTGGTGGTAACCAGGGTAAGGTGGAAGGGACAGGGTGACTGCTGCAGCAGCCGCCACCATGTCTAGAATGCACACCCCTGCGAGCAGCAAGTTATACGCATTTCTGAATCCACTCAGCTACCTCTGGAAGCAGATCTTGTTACTGACCCATCTTACAGTGAGAAGTGGGGCTCAGAAACCGTTACCGTCCCAAGCCACAGGACTCCTCATCCGAGAGGCTCACTGTGAAGACATCTATCTATCTGAATAGGTATTCAACTATTTCAAAACTTCAAGGACATTTAAAGGTCTTGTTGTTGGGCAGAGAACTGATAAGGCCAGGAACCCTGAGTGCGGTAGAACAGCAGAGGCCAGAGAAAGTTGCTTCAGGGCCCATCTGTATAGAGTCAATTCACAACTGCCAGAGGAAGGACAAGCCAAAGCAGGGGGCAGGCAGAAGTGGGGAGCGAGGCTGCAGGCTCCAGCTGGCAGGAAGGCAGCCCAGGGGAGCTGCCAGTGGTGACAGGGGTGGCACAGAGGTGGCAGCGTGACAGGCCTGTAATGGTGCTAACAGGACAATGGTGATGGCGGCCACTGCTGTAATCACGGGGCTTGCTCCGTGCCAGAAACCACGCTCAGTGCTCTGCACACTTGAACTCCTCTTCTCTCACAAGCACTCTGATGAGATCGATGCTTAGGTGGATAACAGGACGCCCTTACCCAGGAGACTCTCTGATCTGGCATTTAACACCTGTGTTCTACAGGTTTCTTGCAAACTGGGAAGACCAGACAATGCCAGAAGCAATGAAAATCAAATGGCTGCAAAGTAAGGGAGGTCAGAGTTCATTTGGTGCCCTGATATTTATTTGCTGCTTATGCATCCTGATTCCTTTTAAGCCTTGTTCTACACCGTCATTTCTTGGCTAATAAAAAGAAATTTCTTTTAAAAAAAATTTTTTAACGTTTATTTACTTTTGAGAGAGAGAGAGTGCACAAGCGGGGGGAGGACAGAGAGAAAGGGGGAGACACAGAATCCAAAGCAGGCTCCAGGCTCACAAACCATGAAATCATGACCCGAGCTGAAGTTGGGATGCTTAACCAACTGAGCCACTCAGGTGCCCCTAAAAAGAAACTTTCATTTTACTAGCTAAGTGATTTTTAAAATGCCCAGTCTCCACCCTTGCTGTGGTCAGTGAGGTCTGTCTCTCTCTGCTATGTTAGGTCCAGCTTCTACCCCCCATCCTTCAGGCAGCTATAAGAGAAGCAGGTGTAACACCTTTGGAAGAAAATGAAAAACTAAGTAATCCAAATCCCTTTCCTGTGCCATAAAGGTTATACTCAGCAAGGAATCCATAAACAGAACCAAAGCAGAACAAAGCCAACTACTCATTTCTACTAAGAAAATTGTGTAACCCCTGTTTTAATAGGCTGAAGGAAGGTAAGGATGGAGGAAACATCGTCGAATTCTCATAAAAGTTTGTGAATTTAAATGCACTGAACCCTGAGCATATGCTCGCAGCCTCTCGCCCAGGTTAACCAAAAGCCCCCAGTAGTCCTCAGAGCAACGTGAGACACACGGCGAGGACAAATTGGGCCTTGGATTTTACCAAAATTCCCCACCCCTGAGGAATCTCTCCTACCGCGTCTGAATTTCTGCATCGCTGAAGGAAGAGAGACGAGGGAGGCCATTCTTCTCGTGGTCGTGAACCACATTTTCGGGGATCTCCTCAATGGAAGGAAAGGCCCCTGGTAAGGAAACAAGGGAGACAGGTTGGCCACCTCAGTGCTACCTGTAAAGGAGGATGCTCGGTTTCTTGGGCCCCGTGTTCCCCACAAGCCCATCCCCTAAATCCCAGTTTAGGTCTTTGAATTCCAAATGCTTCTTCCAGGAGGCAAGAGTGAAGAAAGCTTCTGGTAATCCATAAGCAGATTAGAGGAAACCAAGTTGGGGGGTGAGGGGGACAAAGGGAAGGGACACTACCAATACCAATCCCTGGCAGCACACCTAAGTCTGGTTAAATCTGACATTTAAAAAAGACCCCTGTATGCAGAAAGAATTACTAAAACAACCGATACTCATTCTACTCTGAAACTGGGGGAAAAAGCCAGGGGAGTGGGACTGTGAAACATACTGGTGATTTGTGGCCCCATCAGGGGGGCCCATCACTCCCAACAGGCTTGGCTCTCCCAGTCCCACATTCCCAGGCCTCAGGTGGTTTCCCAGGTAACCTCACCGCATCCCCAGACTGGCAAGTGGCAAAGCCGACTGGTGCTAGGAAAACCTGGCCACTGTTGTGGGAGCATGTGTGATATATTTGAAGCAGGGGACAAGGAGGACCAGGAGTGTCTAAGAAGGCAGGGCAGGAACCTTGGGTGCACACCATTCCCAGCCTGGTGGACTGGGCAGGTTTTTCATTCTTTTCTCTATTTAGCCAAATGGAAACAAAGCGTCACTGTCCACAAAGGTTCTAGCCAAGCCTCTGCAAACCTTCCCATGCATTTTTGTGTTGGAGTCCCGCAAGGGAGGATCTCCACTGGGCCATCTAGGCAGTGGCCATGGCCTTGTCTGTTTGACTTATACCTTCTCCAAGAATGTAAGCACCAGTCCAGAACTCTGCATGAAGCGCTATGAGTGACTATAAAACGACCAAGATGAACGCTTGCTCTTGAGGAGATGATGATAGAACCAGCCTGAGGCTGTGCACCAGGACCTGCTCAAGTGCCTGTCCCCATGAGGTGTCTCTAGGGACGACTGAAGACAGCCTCCAGAACCATCCTCTATCTTATGGCCTGGAAAACCTGCCCCCATTTTTATCCTGCCCTTGTAAACTGCTGTTTACTTCTTTAAAGTCTGATGTTTTGCACTGCGGGGGCAGACCTGTGAGATGTTTGTGTAATTATTATTTTAAATTTGATTTGTAACCTCATTCTTTGATGCCAAAAACCAAACATTCTGATGACTCAAGAAGCACATGAATTAAACACCATAAAATGAGGCAAGTGTCTCCCTTTTCTCCCCCAAACAACTATGAAAAGGCCAAATGACCAGCAACTCTGAGGACAGCAGATGTGGACTGGAGGACAGAGACCCCAGGGCCACCTCCCACAGTGCTCTGAGGGCTGATTCCTGGTCCTGGACTCACACTGCTGTCAAGTGGAATGACTTCCTTTTGAAGCTAAATTTAAGAGACAGAGCCCATATTTACCTTAGATCAATTCAAGGTAATCGGAGTTTAAACAAATAAACATGGTATCTAAAGAAAGTAGTGAGTAATCAAAACCTGTACTATATGAGGTCACTTTTCAATGATCTGATTTGTTCCCAAATAAAGATCCTATTTCCTGAAGCAAGTCAAATGAATCCTCTGACCAAGGCAGCTCAGCGTAAAATGGGGATGCTTTCCTTCTACCCGAGTGGCACAGAACACTTCACCTGCGAGTGAAGGGGGCTCCCCTCCCAGGCATGGGTGCAGGCCTTTCCACTATAGAGGGGCAGCTGGGAGCACAGTGAGCGTGAGCCTCGATTTACCAGGACAGAACCAGCAACAGTTAAGAAACAAGGCAATGCATCTGAAGAGAAGAAAAGGGGTCAACCGAGGGTGGGCAGGCTGCCTGAGACAGGGGTTCCACTGTGGAAAGTGAGGAGATTCTGACCACAGGTGGGACCCTTGGAAAACCTCAGTATCTAAAACTTTCAAACCACCAACTTTTAAAGTACAACATCAACAGGGAAACTGAGAACGGTCTATAAGGTTACCAGCCCTTCCAGGACAACTGCCCCCTTCCCTTGGCTCCTCTGTCTCCCCTGCTCAGGCTACACTGCTCCTCCCCAGGCAAACCTGCTGTTCACTGACCACAGACATCCACCAGGCACTGCACGCACCGTTTAACACGATCAGCACTTTCTTCCACTGGGTGTTGCCGACTTTAGGAGTCTGGCAGAAAAGAATCTTGTGCTTGTCACAGACAAATATCCGGTCCAGGACAAACTTGGAGACTGCAGTGTGTGAGAGATTCTTCAGGGCTTCATCCCTGCAGACGTTTCTGATGAGTTCCAGGCGCTCCATATAAACCAGGGGCTGAACAAGCCGGCTGTCTGAAAGCACTTTCCCGGTTGGCTGCAAGTGACAAGGAGACAAAGGGGGCACAAAAGCTTTGTTAAAACAGGAGCCACCAGAGAGGCTCTGGCCCCTGACCTCATAGGAAGAGCAGGGCTCTGTAGGCACCATTCACCTTCGGGGCCTGGGATTCAGGCTACGTGGTCGTGCTGGACCAAAGCTCAGCAGAGACACAAGGATGTTTCTTCCTCCTCAGCTTGGACAACTCAGGAGGCGGCAGTGGGTGAGCCACCCATCACTTTGCAGATGGCAGGCACTGTGGCCCATAGCTTCTTGGACACAGCAGGGTACCGTGCATTCAGGATTTTAGTGAAGGCCAGTTTCTGCCCCCTTCCCGTTCCCTAGCACTTCCTTCCGCACAGCTCTGAGTGTACTTATGTGGACTGTACCTAAGGACAAGTCCTCGACATATGTGCTGTTTTGAAGATCGTCTGGTATACTGGTACTACCGGTAAAACAGTTTTAAAATCATGATTAAATTATTAAATTCGTTAACACTCATTCAGTATGGGTTTTAAAAATGTATGAGCCATTACTCCACCTCCTCCGTCACAAGCACGTGGTTAAGCCTCTCTGTAGTGTGGTTTAAGGAGAAGAGACGAGTTCTGTGCAGTAGTGGTGTCAGTTGTACCAGAGGTGTGACCACTGCGGGCAGGAGCCGAAGCACGTCCTTCTACCAGGTGAAAACCGCATGAGCATGGGTCCAGAGATCCCTGCCTGCCCGGAAAAGGGGCCCTGGAGCAAGCAGAAGGGTGCACTGGCAGCCCACGGCTGGCTGGGAACCACGGGAACCGCAGGGGGCACGGCCTCTGGCTGGGTCTCTGAGGTCGGGGTGCAAGCTGCACAAGGGCGCTGTGCGCTTTTATTGTGTGCCATCTGGATTCGGAAGCATTTGTTTTGTTCGCCTCTGAGTTGTCTGGAGTAGGTCTCTCGGTAGTTTCTCCCCTCAAAAACAGCACATTCCCAGTCTGCGTGTAGCCAGCCTTCACAGAGTGCGACTGGAGTGTGAAAACCGTGTCAGCACTCTCCCGACGACATCTCGGGCTGGCAATGACCACTGCAGAGACCACTGCGTGTGCGGCCCACCTCACTGCCACTCTTTGTAGGCAACCCATTTTTAATACCTAGGTGCCTGTAGGATTTTTTTCTGTCATGTTCCAGCACATTAAAAATTTTGCCAGGATAGGTCAGTGTGGGTCTCACATCTGATTTGCCTAGAAAGCAAGGAGCCATCTGCAAACCTGTTCAGAAAATGTCTTTTTTCTTCATGACACGAGGACACGGGTGGAGCCCATGCGTGACAGAGGGAGAAAGTCATTTTAGGTTAGGAGGCCTAGGTTAGGAGGTGGCAGGGGTGTCTGGATCAGTTTTTGCCCCACAGCTCACATGGGTCTTCCCACCGGGTAGGAGAACTCCTTCACGCAGAAACTAGTGCTGATGTGCTCCCACATTGGCTCACAGTGACTACACCTCCCACACACTAACACCACGAGCAAGCAGAGCCCGCCCCCTCTCCCTCAACACAGGTTAACACACATAACCACATGCCTGTCATTCAGGAGACGAAGTCTTACACCATACATGTGTTACACCTCAGTGAATCTTTTAAAAAGGAAACACACCAAAGGTCTGACAGTGATTGAAGAGAGTCATGGATTGTGATGGACCGTAGCTGATGTTTTTTCCTTTTAATGCTGGCTATTTCCTTAAAATACACAAAGAATGTATCTTACCTCTACATAAAAAAGAGGATTTAAAAATATTGGCTAGTGGAGAAAGCACCTATAAAGACTTCTAGGAAGTCCTAGAAAACTGTTCCAAGTCCTTTGTGGATGGTTTCTACCACATCTGGGTACTTTATGTATCCAAAGGTGGCTCTGTAAACATAACACATTTTTGGTCTCTCTTCCTTCAGCATGATCTTCACTAACTAAAAGCCACAGATCTGCCAGAGCCCCCTCTGAATTTCCTCCCAGAGCTGGCCTGTCCCTTTCTTACCAGCTATGGATCCTTTCCTACCTCCCCTTTTCCAAAGAGTGACAACTGCTATTTCTAGCCACTTCCTGAAGTGACCACAGGGCCTTTCCACTGCCCAATAAAACAGACATGAGTCAGTATGGTTGGCAAGGAAAGCAGACGCAAAATGGGTTTGACTTTCCTTCTTAAGAGAAAGTTGACTTAAAAAAACAAAAAAGATAAAAAAGCTCAAGTTCCAAATTGTGACACATACTTTTGGGACTGCTTTAGAAACTAATGGCATGTCTATAACAGAAATGGCTTTTGTTAACACCGGATTCAAAACTGTACTGCTCTGTCACTCAGCAGAATCAACTGTCTGATGAATATTTATCAAGTCTTTACTCTGTGCCTGGCTGCAGTTGCAGTGTTCTGTGGAGACACCGGGAAAGCCTCAGCTAAGAATGTGTGGCACTGTCCATGTACGTGGGGCGTACATGCCCTGAGTGTGTGTGTGTTGGGGGTAAGGGATGAGGGAGACAGAACGGGCAGAGGGGACATGCCGGCAGTTCAGTGACACTCTGTCCTCACTGACCCCCTCCCTGGTCACTTCACGGTGGAATGTCTGCCCACAAAGACCTCCTGACTTTCCAAGAAGCATCCTGAAAGGCATTTCTGAATAAAGAGTCTGTTTCCTCCAACCCCAGTCCTTTGGCCACCTCCACTTTGGCCCTTTCCCTCAGCATTCCAGAGCTGCTCTTTATTGTCTATTCATTCCTTTTAAGTTACACAGAACTTCTTCCCAAGAATTCAAATCAGATGGTCCCCTAAATTAACTTTACTGAATGGACCAAAATGCCCTTTTTAACAGATAAGTTAAAATCCACTAGGTTTTCAAGGCAATCATTTACGGGGCTGTTTATAACAGCCGGTCCTCCCTTGGGACTAGGTGAACTACACAATGGGGGAGAAAGATCTAGCCTTCCAGAACACATGAGAACAAGGACACTGGAAAGACTGGGACAAGAGAGGGGTCCACCCCACCACACCAGCGCCCTGCTTTCCCTCACGGATCTGCCATAACCAAACTGCCTGACATACCTTCTGACAGGTTTGACTGAACTTCCTGGGTTTCCCTGGTGAAGGGAAGAGTGTCTTGGGAATTCCTAATGGGTACTTCCTGAGGCCAAGGCATTCTAGAAGTGAGAGCAGGCACCTGCAAACTTACCCAGCTCTGATCTTTCTGAGGGACCTCCCTTCCTCCCTGGTATCACAGGCATGAGCCGGCCACCCTGGCCTTTGCCTTCTTGTTTTCATAAATGGAGTCTAATTTAACCTCATTAACTCTCTGACCCCAACTCTTGCTCACTTATCAACACTTTCTCTGTCTCCTGTCCTCACTCTACTCCAGCTGCTTTAAACCTCATATCTAACCTGGATCAAGGATGACACTCAAGAGCAGTGCATCACAGGGCAGTACCTCCGAACAAGTTCTCAAGAAACTGCAGGAAAATCTCCCTCCTTTTCAAATTTGCTTTTCTTCAAGCTTAAGCACTGAATATAAAGGAAGACAATTTCTCATTCAGTGGTGCTTATGGACTGGCATGGTTTTCTGTCTTCTTCCTTTGCAACTATACTAAACCAATTTTAATGACTGACATTTTCTATTCAAATATCCAGCTATATTACGCACAAAATAAACTTGCAGTTTTTAAAAACTGAAGCATAACCAACACAACATTGTATTCGTTTCAGGTTAAAACATACTGACTTGACAACTGTGAAAAATAAACTTTAAAGGTGAGCTACACAACATGACCACCTTTAGAAGTCACCTTTCTTTTGGGAAGACATTGCTGAGTTGAACATCTAACCACTCTTGGTCTCAGAGCACTGTGTCTGACCACTGTCCCCACTCCCTCACACCCCGTGATGAGAGGAAGTACAGGGGACAGGGGACATGTAGTTGAAAGTCTCAGACCACTACCTGCTGTCCCTGATACACTGGCTGTTCCTTGAGTCGCATACTTTCCAAATGCAAAATAAAAATACCTACAGCTCAGATTGCGGTTTCTGAGGACCAATAAGATTAAAACGCAGTGAAGTATTCTGTGAATACTTCATATTTCCAACCACAATTATTCCTGAAGGCCAAAAGACTTTGCAGGAAGATGCTCCTCTGTCCCCTAAGAGTGCCACCCCCCCACCCCCAGGATGGTCATGTTTGTCCTTCTCAAGCCACAGCATCCCAGCAGCACCCTGGTCTCAGAACCCTGTATTCCTCTTCTGAAACTCTTCCCCCACCTCTTCCATTACTGATCCCAGTAATGGAACATTTATTTCCTTCCCCCTTTCTATTAAGGCCATGCTCCTATTTCCTTCAGGTGGTCTTGCTTTCCTGTCTCTGTGGTCCATCCAATCTCTTTCCTTGCCCTGGAAACGCCTCAACCTAAAAGCAACATTCCAGGCCTGCTTCAGGGACTTCTGCAGACTAATCAATCAGTGTCCTGCAACCTATAAACTCCAACAGTGTTTCACTCTAACCAGGTACACACTTTCTAAACTTTGTCAGCTTCTAATTTGTTGCCCTTCTGGTGCAAAGCAAGGCCAGGAGCTGTCTCCTTCTCTATGGCTGATAAATTTCTTCTAGTTCAGTCTACCCGTTTCATTCCTTTTGGCGTAACTGCAAACCAATCCTTCCAGACATGGAATGGGGGTCAGGAAGTTGGGGGGGGATCTCAAGAGTAGGCCCCTCATCTTGGCTGGGGAATGATTAGGAATTTTTGTGTAAAAGGAGCTTGAGGAGAAAGACTTGAGAGTTAGAATGTCAAGGAAGGAGAGTGCTGAATGGAAGTCAGCAGCCTTGATCTGCCACTAATGCCCACGTGATTTAGGATGATTAGCCTTTTCCCTAAACTCTGCTCTCTTACCCATAGTGCTTGGAGGTGAGACTGGCTGCATTCTGTCCAATACCCCCTCCTAACTTTAAAATTCCATGATTCTGGGTCAGAGACCTTTTCCCATTCTCTTGGTTTTCTCTTGACCTTGCCCAACATCCTCCATTCCCCTGGCAAGGCTCCTTCTCAGCTGGTCAGGAATTCAACATAATCAACATTACAGAGGATCCATGATGTACAAAGCACTGTGAGTAACATAAAAATAGCTGTGACTGTGCCACCCCCAAAGAGAAGCTAAAAGGATGAGCAGAAAGGTGCAGAATTAACAGAAGCCGCAACTGTAAGCAGAAAACGATGGTTAGAGGAAACCGGCTGACATGAGCCCAGACAGAGGGGAGACGAGGACCACGAGGGCCAGAGTGGGTAGAAAAGGACGTCACAGGTCAATCGGGGAGAGGCAGCCCCGCTCCTCAGTGCCCTCTGCCTTGCTGTGCCCACCTTTAGTTCCTCAGGAAAGTGCTTCTCTCCGGGCAACTTCCCCGCATCTGGCACGGCTGTCAGGAACAGAAACTCCTGTTTGGTGCTGTACGCTAGGAGACAGAGAGGTTAAAGTGTATTCTTATGGAGGATCAGACACACACATCAGTGAGGCAGAACAGAGGCCCCACAAAGAGGCCCCCACAAATATGCCCAACAGGTACAAAATCAGTTTGGTGGAGAAGCCTTTCAACAAATGATGCTCTGGCAACTGTACGTCTATAGGCCAAAAAAATGAGCCTTTCCCTGAACCTCACACTTTATTCAAGAACGAATGCAAAATGGATCAGCACTTAAATGTAATAAAACTTCGAAAAACAACATAGGAGAAAATTTTTGGAAAACCTGATAAACTGAAAACCAAAAAAACTTTCACTCTGTGAATCTCCTAGAGGATGGAAAGACAAGCTACATACTGGGGGCAGATATCTGCAGATCAAATATCTGACGAAGCACTAGTATCTGGAATATGTAAAGAATTCTCAAAACTCTGGAGACAAAAAAAAATCCAATTAGAAAATGGGCGAGACAAGGACTGACATCTTACTGGAGAGGATCTACAGATGGCAAATAAACACATGAAAAGCTATTCAATGCCATTAGCCAGCAGGCAAATACAAAAACCACAATGAGATACCACTATAGACCCATCAAAATGGTTAAAATAAAAAATAATGAAAACTCTAAATGCTAATGAGGAAGCAGAGACACTGACTAACTTGCATGGCCGGTGGGAATGTAAAATGGCATAGAAACTCTAGAAGTAATAGTTTGGTAGTTTCTTTAGACACTAAGCACTGGGGCACCTGGGTGGCTCAGTCAGTTGAGCATCCAACTCTTGATTTCAGCTCAGGTCACAATTTGACGGTTGTGGGATCAAGCCCCCAAGCTGGGCTCTATGCCAGGCATGGAGCCTGCTAAATACTCTCTCTCCCTTTGCCCCTCCCTACGATTAAAAAAAGAAAAAGGAAAGTAAAACAAAAAAACCTAGGCATTTAACTACCATATGATCTAACAATTGCATTCCTGGGCATTTATCCCAGAGAAATGAAAATTTATATCCAAACAAAAACCTATATACAAATATTTATAGAAACTTCATTTGTTAAAGCCCCCAAATGGAAAAAACCCAGATGTCCTTCAACAGGTATATGGATAGCAAACAGTAGGTGCGTCCATACCATGGAATATTACTCATCAATAAGAAGGAACAAAGCATTGATACACACAACTAAAGTTGAATGAACCTCCAGGAAATTATGTTGAATTAAAAAAAGCTAAAGGTGGGGTGCCTGGGTGGCTTAGTTGGTTGATTGTCCAACTTGCGGCTCAGGTCATGATCTCCTGTTTTGTGGGTTCAAGCTCTGCATCAGGCTCTGTGTGGACAGTGCGGAGCCTGGAGCCTGCTTCAGATTCTGTCTCCCCCTCTCTCTGCCCCTCCCCACTCATACTCTGTCTCTCTCTCAAAAATAAAAATATAAAAAAATGTTTAAAGAAGCTAAGGTCAAAAGGCCACATACTGTACATAACATTCTTAAATTATGGAGAGAATAGATTAGTGGTTTTCAAGGGGGGGTAGGTGAGAGACAGGGAGAGGGAGGTAGGTGTGGCTATAAAAGGGCAACCCAGGCATCCTTGTGGTAATGGAGGTGTTTTGCACCTTGACTGTATCAACGTCAACACTGTGACTACAACTCTGCACTGTAGTTCTGGAACATGTTACCATTGAGGTAGACCGAGTAAAGGGCACACAGAACTCTGTGATCTTACAACTGCATATGACTCTACGGTGATCTCAAAATTAAAGCGTAATTAGAAAAAAAACAAGTTAGCCATCAAGTTAGTATTTATATATTAGTTTAAAAATTCATGGGAAGTGAGATTAGACTAGACGTATCTTACAAAACTCTAGTCCAGAGTAACAATTCACAAAAAACTGATTTGGGGGAAACCTCTGGGTAGAATTTGAAGATAATTTTCAGATCTTTATAATCAAAGAAACATTTGCTTCCAAAATTTTGCAGTCTAGGGGCACCAGGGTGGCTCAGCTGATTAAGTATCCAACTCTTGATAACAGTGGAGGTTGTGATCTCGTGGTCATGAGAGCAAGCCTCCAAGTCAGGCTCCGCACAGAGTGTGGAGCCTCCTTGGGATTCTCTCTATTCCTCTCTCTCTGCCTCTCCCCTGTTCATGCATGCACGCTCTCTCTTTCTCTCTAAATGAATAGCATTAAAAAAAAAAAAACATTTTGCAAAGCCTAAAATCATAATTAGAAAGAAAAAGTAGATACCCCCAAAAAAGGCACAAAAATCAGCATAACAAAGCGTAAACAAAGGCACATTTATTTCACTTTTAAAAAATAATCAAAACCTACTCCTCTTGGATCATTAATAGCAACAAAACACTTAGACACTGGACTCCCCGACCTGCATCAGTCTGGCTGTCCCACCTCCCCCAGGCCCCTGGCCAGCACTGCTGCTGGTGCACACCGGGCCTGGCATCCTCCTTGCCCAGAGGGGGCAAAATGTCTTAGATATACCTGACGAAAATAATAATCCCCTTTCCCCATCTGTTACACACCTCTGAGTTATCGAACTCCAACATAAACCTCTTTGCCACATACCTTTAGGAATGTTACTAAAATCTTTTTTACTTGTCTCCATGTGATTTAAAATGTAATCTTCGGGTCGCCTGGGTGGCTCAGTTGGTTAAGCATCCGACTTCAGCTCAGGTCATGATCTCACGGTTTGTGGGTTCGAGCCCCACGTCGGGCTCTGTGCTGACAGCTAGCTCAGAGCCTGGAGCCTGTCTTTGGATTCTGTGTCTCCCTCTCTCTCTGACCCTGCCCTGCTCATACCTGTCTCTCTCTCTCAAAAATAAATAAAACATTAAAAAAATTTTTTTAAATGCAATCCTCACCAAAGCTGTGTGCAGGAGCTAGTCTGTGCCTGCAGTAAGGTCAAAGGGCCTGATCTACGACGTGCCCTCAGCCCCCAAAGCTCCTGAATGCACTCAGAGGACCCCAGGAGACCAGCCTCTATCCATCCTTCTCCTCTGCAACCTGTCATCTTTGAGCACTGACATGCTAACAAGAAAATTCACATTCTACACCCGTCTGGTCACTTCGTGCTCTGACAGCGTCTTCTAAGACGAGCACTGCAATGCTTAGCTCTGCCACAGGTTGAACGGATTTTGCAGAATCCTCAGCTTCCTTAATAACATTTCAGATGGGACAATGTATTCTGAATTCTAAACAGCTGACTTACTAGTGAATTTCTGAAGCAACCTGTTTCATACACTCAGAAGCATAAACAATGAGCTTCGGCAGCTGTGGAACATCTCACCTCTAGTACCACAAATACCAGCCAGTCACCCACCAATTTATATCATGTTTATGATTTTAATCCTCTTGATATTTGCTTCAAATAAAACTGGTAGCACAGTTTACACCTGGGTTTGTTTTATTTCTGTTGCTCTGACAATAATCATTTGTTTTCACAGACGCTATTAACCCCACTAGGATCAAGAGGCCGTCTCCTTCTCCACCCTGACCCTTAGGAGCAAGCCTCCAGCTCCAGAATCAAGGATTCTGATTATGTAGGTACAGCCAAGTGTTGTCATAAAGTATCAGGTCACTTTTGTTACAGGCATCATTATAATTACGTTTTATAAAATGTCTTCAATATGACAAGTGATGTACCTCCTTGTTCTGCTAGAAGTGATCACATCCTGACAATACTGTGCACGGTATGCATCTCCCTGACCACACTGTGCATCAGTCACCCAGCGTCAGTCACCCGTCCATCCCATGCAGGCAGAAGGCATGCAAAGACATTCAGGTCATGGGCTCTGCTCTTAAGCAACTAACAGCCAAGGTGAGGGACTGAGTGGAGGCAAAAGATTGGAAGAGGAAGTCAAATCAAAGTGAGAAGACAAATCAGTGTCTACACATACACACAAGATTCACAAAGATGTCGTTTTTTATTTCAAGACTCACTATACCATGCCATCCAATTCCTGTCACTGAATGGGATTTATTTCCCGTGGTACGGTCCAGTTAGAACACCTAGAACCTAGATCAGTATGACACTAAAATTTTTAAACCAAGGATGAGTCATTGTCACAAATATCTCTGTAGCTTCCTTGCTGAGCTGAAGAGAGATCATAACACTATTTTCTCAAAAGGTAAGTGAGACTTTAAATAGTGTTTCAAGACAAATCCACTCTTCCCATCAGTTTAAGTGGCAGGGACATCGTTAAGGACAGGAGGGTGGGGAGAACACACACGCCCCCCAGCAGACTCCGGAACAGAGCCCCTTTTCCCAGAGGTCAGAGCCACCAGGCACGGCCCCACAGCTCTGGCCCCACTAGAGTTACAATCGGCTCCCTGAACCCTGAGACCAAGGATGTGCCATCTGCTTTACAGGAAATGGAACCTCATCAAACAGGAGAGCACTGTGTTGTCAGTTATTTCTTTGCGATGATACTTCACATTGCGCTTGGAGTTCAAAAGCCAAAACACTGTGAACATGAGTGAAGTAAATTCCAGCACATGAGAAAATCCCTTCCAGCCACACGTTCACAAACCCGTTTCCTGAACAGCTGCAAGATCCGCCAGGGGGTTTAAATGCCTCTCCAGACAAATGCTCCGTGAGGGTACCCACCGAACCCTGCCCTAGAGGAGCAGGAGGTGCCCTCACTCACAGCCTCCTTGGAGCCAGTGTGTTCGACTTCTTGTGGGTGCTCCATCCCTGCTTAATCACCCAGACCGGCAGACACCCTGCACGTGAGCTCCTTTCCTTCATTCAGAAAACTGGTGAACATCCCTCTTCGTGGCCCCACTCAGGCACTCAGGGACAACCCAGATAAGGTTCTGGATGCTCAAGAAAGGCTGGGTTATGTTTGGGGCCTGATTAACAAAGGTTCTGACTTTAAGTTCCCTGCACACGGTGGGGGGGGACTGACACTGTCCCCCCAGGCGTCTGCCATGCTTCCCAGGAGAGGGAGAGAGGCATGGGGCCCAGCGTGCACTGGCTCTAAGGTCCCCACCAGAAGTGGTCGGCACCCCTGCGCCCCCATTCACTAACCGCAACAACCACACCAAACGTCCAAGGGCACAAACAATATTTGGTGGACAGCACCAAACAGATCTTCCCTTCAGGTTTAAAATCCTTAAGCTTTTCATCCTTCCCAGTAGGTTTCACCTTCTATCCCTTTAACTATTTGCTCCACTTCACAAAACCCTCTAGAGCTTCTACACTTTCCCTGAAAGTGTTCAGCATGAACCTGTCACATCCTAGCAGAATGACACCTTGCTTATCAGATACCACTGAGGAATGACATGTTCTTCAGCGGCTATTCTGCCAGACAGTGTTACAACTCAAGGCACACAACTATTTAATTATTTTTTGTGGAAGTCTCATAAAATATATTATCTATATGTCTACTTTTTGAAACAAAATAAACCATCGACAACTTAACCTCCTTATTTGCCTTTGAAAGTGCTATCCTTACTAGGTGACATTTAAGGGAATCCTGAGTAAAACGTGTGGACAGAGACCCGTTTTAACAACAATCTCACATCCTCAGCAGCTGCTTCTTTCTTTATAATTGCGGATCTCCCCTGAGTTGCACTCCTAGAGATTTTAACTCACTTGGTCTCTGGTTGGGCCAGAAGAGAAAGGTTCATAAAATCCCGCAGATGGTTCTAACACGCCGCAGGGAGTGAGAACAATTCCTCTAACCCTTAACGAGGAATCTCCACCAACAGGTACATTAACTGTACTGGAGCAGCTGAAGAAACACCCAAATGGTCAAGCTGAGATCACTGTCTCAGATTCCAAGGACTCCCCAGGATTCAGTGCCTGCTGTTCTGACAGAGGCCGAACCATGATTATCTGTGATTACCACAGTGCAATGTGGTGCTCCTGGCCACCTCAGATACCTGCAGTTAACACAGCCTTCCTGAGGCCCTGAAAACCTCTCGGGTTCTCACGAGAGGTCCTGGACGGTGCGGGTGGCACCTGTAATGACAGCCTGTCAGGCCCGAGCATGAAGAAGCTGAATTACTGAGCGCAAACTGTGGAGCTGAGAACCGCCTCTTGGGTCCAGTCACGCAGCCTCCCTCTTTGGCCTGCACATCTGCCTCCGGCCTTGTTGTTCCTCTACAGACAGGGTGAGAGAGTGAAAGCAGGTGAGCGAGTGAATGAGAATGGGGGGTAGGGACACTGGGAAGCCCTCAGCATAGCAGGGAGTTCTGTGGGCTGGAGCAGGGCCCATAACCTTCTGGCCACGCAGAAGGCACAGTTTGTGCAGCCACTGCGGGTAAGTGGGGAAAACCGCTGGAACGGACACTTTCCTGATCTCCCTTTCCTAAGGGCTGCCATCTGCAGGTGAATGCGTGAAGGGCTATGCAGGATGAAGATGCCGTGCACACCTACGTTCACAAGCATCCTCCCTATTACGCAGACGTCCTCAGGCCACCCTGAATCTGCTCATGAACTTTTCAACATCTCCCATTTGCCTTGCCTCACTTTGCCACAGAAGGAGTTGCCTCAGATTCAAGATGAGCATCAGTGCACCTCCTTACATACATCCAGCAACCTCATAGGTCAGAGAGCCTCACTGTACTCAGGTCAATCTTGGAGTGTTGGAGCATGTCCATTTTATAAGAAAAAACATGACGACTAGGTAAGCAAAGGTCAGGGGCATAAACTAAAATATGCTCTTCTGAGGGTGGATTTGGTATACTTTATGTCTTCTTCTGAACTCCTATGTCAAGTAAAGGGAATCAAAAAGTCCTCAAAGACTATCCAACACAGGAGCACCTGGGTGGCTCGGTCAGTTAAAGCATCTAACTTCCACTCAGGTCTTGATCTTGCAGTTTGTGAGTTAAGCCCCGCTTTGGGCTCTTTGCTGTCTGCATGGAGCCTGCTTTGGATCCTCTGTCCCCCTGTCTCACTGCCCCTCCCCTGCTCTTTCTCTCTCTCAAAAATAAACAAACATTAAAGTAAAAACAAACTACCCAACACATATTTAAGTCACCTTCCTTCTGGTACACTGAAGGTGACTTTCAAACACATGGCTACCAGCACACAGCACCAGCTAGAACACAGAGATGCTGGTCTGTCAAGGCAGCATCTCATGATGACACCAAACAGGGGGATCTCCCAAACCAGAAGCCCAGCAGATGCTCTGGAGAATGGTACTGCTGGGAAGAGGCCACCAAGGTCGCCCAGAGAGAAGTGTGCTCCGCCTGCCCAGGGGAGCTGCAGGGGAAGAGACTTTTGTCCCTTTCCACCCCTCTCCTGCACTTCTATAACATGAAGGAATCGGATGCCATGACCTCCAAGGTCACCTCTGGCATTACAGTTCCTTTGATTCTGTGACAAAGGTCATCTGTGCCTGTACCCAGGAACAATACCACAGCATTGTCTGGATTGGCTGAAATCCATCCCACAAGGAGGCATACATACCATCAGGGTCTTTAAAGGTCAACGTGATAAATTTGCTAGCCACCATGAACATGAAAATCACCCAAAAGCATGCGGCCAACAGAAGCCACTGGTGGTGCATGTTGTCAAATGTCAGCCATTCAGTAATTCTTCCTGGAAAACAAAAGTGAAATGCGCCTGGCACTTATAAATAAATCAATTAAACAAAAGGTAATAAAAAGAACAGGTGATTTTAGTTAATAACATCAATACAAATATTTGAAAAAATTTTTCTGTTGACATAAGGGTATTTTGACTTATATTATTTAACTTAAATTTTACTCTTAGTAATATGGACTCATCATTTGATAATTCAAACAAATTTAGAACACTCTGATGGAAAGGTGCCATTTCTGTTTGTTTTTGGAATACATGATAAGCTTTTGCTTCTGCAGATTTGCCTCTTGATTCCTCTCTGGCCCAAGCTAACATCAGAACATGTCCCTGTTGCCCAGCAATAGCCAAGGTCAGGAAGCAGGTAGGCAGAAGGAGGTCTGGCCCTACTTTGCCCTGGTAATCTGCAGAAGGCAAGAAACCATACTGAGGCAATTACAAGCGGGCCTTGTGTAAAATCCTGACATGCTGACAAGATAGATTTAGCCATACCTAGAGAATCTCTAAAACAGTCAAAGTGAACGCTGGAGCTTCTCTGTCTCCATTCACTTGCCTGCAAGAGTCTGCACAGAACCTTGGGGGTGGGTGTTTTTCATGCTATCACTGCCCGGGAAGTGATGCAGGGCATGTCAGTCCTCAGCAGGTCATGCAAGTCACACTCTGCTGCAGGGAACACATAAAGAAGAAGGAAGTCACAGTCAATTCTTGGCAAGAGAGACAAAAAAAAGTATGTTTCATTTCACCTTTAACACAGTGCTTCTTCAAGCCAAACCAAACCACTTAAAGAAATCATGCTGGGCTGGGTGGGTTTTCACTAGCTGACTGAGGCCATCCATCACTCCTGGGCAGCAGTGAGAACTGGTCCTCTCAACAAGGTGCTGATGACATACGATTTCAGAGAGCTTCTGAATGCCAGCTTGGACAGAGCTAAGCGAGGACACAGGTAATCAACTCTCCTGCTTATCTCAATACTCATATCCCAGAATTTCACTGGAACCAGGCATCTGAAACCTGAATTCCCTCTACTAAGTAGTTATCCAGCCTGCACTTGAGTACATCCTGCAGTAGGAAACTGACCACCTGCCGTGCAGCCCACATCTTTATAGGTGCTCATTGCACATTAGACCCAGCATGTTTCCTGGGGTCTGCAAATAGGATTGCTGGATTAAATAAATAAAAATAGAGGACAACCAATTATATTTGAATTTCAGATGAGTAATACAGCAGTCTCCCCTTCTCCACAGGGAATGCTTTCCAAGACCCCCCAGCGGATCCCTGAAACCACAGATAGTACTGAACCCTGCATAGTCTGTTTTCTCCTATACATACATACCTATAGGAAGCTTTAATTTATAAATCAGGCACAGTAAGAGATTAACAACAATACCTAATAATAAAGTAGATTATAACAATACACTATAACAAAAGTTATGTGAATGTGGACTCTCTCTCAAAATATCTTACTGTGCTGTATTCACCCTTCTTGTGGTGATGCAAGATGAGAAAATGCCTATGAAAGGAGACAAAGTGAAGTGAGTGATGTAGGCACAGTGACACAGAGTTAGGCAACTAACTGACCTTCTGTCCATTCGTAGGGAGGATCATCTGCTTCTAGAGTGCAGCTGACCATGGGTAACTGAAACCACAGAAAGTGAAATCACAGATAAGGGGGCACTACTGTGAATAATGTTTCAGGAGAAGTATGTCCCAAATATTATATAGGATGTTCTTATACTTCAAGAGGCTATGTGTTGTCTCTCTGAGTTTCGAATTTCACTGGAAGTCCTGTGTTTGATTCAGCTACACTACCCAACATGGGGCATGCTAACCCCTCTCTAACCACCTGAAGCCCGCTGGCCTGCCTCAGCTGAGTCTCTCTTTCTCCTTCAGTCCTTCTTTTCTGAGGCAGCATGGCACAAAGCAGAGAGCCCTAGGTGGCTCCACCACTCGTCAGCTCTGTGACTCAGCGAGTCACTTAACCTCCCTAAACCTTGACTTCCCACCTCTAAGATAAGGTCCTCCTCCTTCCAGGATGGTGAAGAGGATTAAATGTCCTGTAGCAGTCCCTCTAGAAACATAAATTGACCCTCTGTGACTTTCTAATCTGTAAACAGCCTTCTTGGTGGCCAGAAATAAAGGCGACAGTATGGCCTGCCCCAAGGAGACAGGAAAAGAAAGGCGGGACTCTCATCCCCGGGGATTCTAGCGCCTAATCCTTCTCTTCCAGAGCCAAGTGAGGCACACACTGTGCCCAGCGGCATAAGGTACTGCAGTCCTGAGTCCACTGAACTTGTCCCTCCAAGACAGTGACGCTCAAAGGGGTCCATCCCCATGGGTCACAGTGGGAGCACTCAAGAACGGCAGAGGGGCAGAGGAGCCAATGTGCGCTGGGGAGGGAGTAAAGAGAAAGGAGACAAGTACCAGGAAGGAGGTATGCAACCAGAGCAGAAAGGCATTTGCTCCCTTGTACAAGTTTTTAGGGAATCTTAGAGGCTGAGGAACAGGTCTGGGGACTGAGTGGCCTGGGCTTGCAACCCATGCTTTGCTAAGAGAAGTTGTGTGGACAAGTGAATACAGAGGAGAGGAGCCACCTGCGGCTGTGTCGCTCATACACCCACTTGCTCTGCAGAGCAGTGGAACCTTCTGGCACTGCCCACTCATGGTGTCCTGCTATGCTCAGACCTATACTTCTGGCCCATGAGCACCCTCCCCAGCTATCAAGCCAGCACTTGGGAGGTTTTTATGGCTTAAGAATGCAATCTTTCTAATGGGAACTAATCTGAAGGGATCTAATTTGAGTTGGCCCACTGAGCTCACCTCTACATAAAAGTAGGGAGGTAATGAATAAACAGCCTTATATGAAAATGAAGCGTCCTATCACCTGCTCTGCAGGTGCTGAGGGATTGGATTTCTACAACTAGGCTACCTGAATAGTGAGACCTGCATTATCCTGAAGCTGTGCCTGCCTTCCTAAATCCTGGATTTGAGTTTCAAGCCAGGAGTGCTTTACTCTTTTACCCAGGCCTGGGTATGGAGGTGAGGGTGGGGAGGGGGTGGAGGTAGATCTATTCTCTTCTCCCAGAGTCTACCCAATTTTCTTATCTGTCAGGATAAAACCACCATTGCATTCCTACCGATGTGTTGTGAGGCCCCTCTGAGACAAAGCATGCCAATGGACCTCCTCTACAACTTACATCAACCAATGTCTTCTTCCCGATAGCAATTTTACTTCACACCCGTTCAACTTTTAAAGAGACTTCAACTAGACTCCTACTTAACAAGACGTCTAGAGTGCCCTCTCCTGCCCAGAACCTGGTCGCTGCATCAGATCAGGAGAAGGGAAGTTGTGAAGCCTCCACCTCCCTCTCATCCCCATCAAGATGAACGGGCAGGGACAGCCCAAGACACTTGAAGATTCTGAAGGGGGCTGCAGCTTTGGAGAGCTTCACGTGCATAAACCATAGCATCTGCCAAAAAATATTCTTTTGATGAGTATAAAACCACAGGCCCTCACCAGGGTCTTGAGTAGAGCTGCCCAGACGAGGCTGAACCCTGCCAATGACCCTGTGCCTGCTGCAGGCTTCCTTGGAGGCCACAGAGCCAGGGTGATCACTGTGAAGGAGAGCGCTCTCTGCTGGCCACTGAGATTCTATAAATGTGAGATAAGCAGAGCCTGTTCCCCTCCCTGCACAGCAGAGGTAAAGGCAGCTCTCCCTGACCCCCACCCTGTTGGAACCCCCAAAAACCCTCTCTCAATCATCCTGCCTTATTTCATTTCCTTCACTGCACCTACCATAGCCTGAATGTTTTCACTTATTTTTCACTCATTTACCATCTGCCCTGCCCTAGTGGAATGCAAGCACCCCTGAGTGTACCAAGGGCTAGAATAGTGCTGTGCACTCAGGAAGTCAACAACCATTATTTGCTGAATGACTATACATACCTAGAAACTTATCAGAAAACTCTAAAGAACTGAAAGGTACTTTTGAAGGCACCTTGCCCAACCCTTTACCTGAAGAGTTTCCAAACTCTTTAAAGGATGAGGCCCCAAATTTCAACCTCAAAATATTTCTCCAATATCCACGAGAGTGGTTATATATTTAATATCTATTACCTGAGTCTAGAAAACAATTAAAAGCTCCTAAGACTTTAATATTACTTGAAAATAAAATCACATTTTATAAATCATAGCAGTTACATGCATTTGAACGGGGGGGGGTAATAAATGTCACTGAAGTCCAAAACATTTTTAAAATTTTTAAATAAAACTCTGTGAAGGGCAAGCCAACAACCTAGATCCAAAATGTCAATTTATATCTGTAAACAAAAAGGGCAAGTTGCAAAGCTGAATGTGTGACCCTATTTGTAAAATAATTACATATGTGAAGGTACGTGATTATATACACATATAAACACATATACATGTAATGTATACAATACAATCTTGAGAGGATGACAGCAATTATTTTTTGCTTTGTACATCTATATATTAAAAAAAGCTTTTGCAGCAAGCATATATCCATTTCATAATAAAAACTGATAAAATACAAATAATGCCACTCACATACATGCACCCTGGTGTTTTTATTTGTTTATTTTTTCTACCTGACTTCCATCGACTGCAGTTTCCTTACCACTTGGGAAAGGATGGTAAACTCCTTTCTCCAGCCAGGAGAAAATGTGGTTAAGTGACAAATTCAACATGTATCTGAATATTTAGTAAATACATTTTCACTAGTTTTCATTTAGCTTTTAAAAATAATTTAATATTTAAAACACAAGGTATATAGAATATATAACAAAAACAGATTCTGGGCTCTAATAGTTTTGCTGTACTTAAGTGTCTCTAAGGGAAAGAAAGTGTTACAAATATGGCTGGAGGCCCCCAATGCCCCCACCTGGTTCTAATCCCCCTGTGCCCCAGGCCTACTCCTCCATCAGGGTGTTACACTTTGTCAGACTCAACTCCTCTGACGGAAGTGGCAGCAGGGGTCAGGGAGGGTGGTCTTCCCTGCACAGAGAAAGGCAGGGCCTCCTGCGGAAGGTGGGAAGGCTTGTTCACCCAGGGTCTGCAAGGAAACACTACATTACATACAGATGCTTTCTAGGGAGGCTCTTGCTAGGGGGGATGGGGAAGCCTGAGACAGAGAGATGCACTATTTTTAAGCACTTACCTTTTTTTTCATCGTCTACAGTGAGGAAATTCAAAAATTACACATAGACTTAAGAGGAAAAGCTGTCACGGCAAAAATGTAGATAAACCAGGACTTGTTCTCCAAGTCATGTGCTATGTACACCAACCAGAACCAGTAAGACTAAAGCCTGGTCCCTCTCAAAATACCCCTTGCCACAGGGCTGGTATCTCTACAGTTTACAACATATGAACACAAGTAGATGTATATCTGCATACGGTTCTAAGGACACAATAACCTAAAAAATACTTACTTGCCAAAATCATCATGAAAATGTATATTCATCCATTCAACAAAATGCCAGGGATACAATGAGTCCCAAACCAAACACATAAGCAGCACAGTTTATGTCTTTATGGAGCCTGTAGTCTAACAGAGACACCCACATGCATCAAAGAGTCTATCCCAGAAGTGGTATAAGGTAGAAAGACATGGTGCTGTGAGAGGAAAATATAACAGGACAGAATCCCTGTGTAACCAAAGGAAGCCCCTGTGGCTGGAGTTCCCAGAGCGCGGTTAGAGAGGAGCAAAAGCAGATATGGTCAGACAATGCTGCGTCTTATTAAATAGCAGTTATGGAATTTAGTTTCACCTTGTGAGCAACGGAAAGCCACTGAACAGAATTTTCCATGAGAAGAAGGGTAGTAGTGTCATGATCTGATTTAAATTTTCAAGCTATTTCTTGGGCATATAGTCAAAAATGTAAAGCACCTACCACGTGGCCATTCCCCAGACTCAACATCATTTCTGTAAGTGGAGGAGGAGTGCTCTAACCCAGCTAAATGGTTCACATCACTACCTACACCTACCTTCCTAGACCACGGCCATTACCACTGCCATCACCATCGCCATCATCATCACCATCGTCATTGTCAATGTCTCTAAAAACTAGTTCATCATCATTGGAGTTGAGGTCTCTAAAAACCAGCACACAAACTAGTAAGATCCATAACATCTGATGGGTTTCATTTTTAGAAATCCTACAGACTAGGGGTTCCAGTTAGCCAGAGCATGCCTCTGCTTTGAGGCTACATGTATTCTCAATCTAGGTATCTACCTAATGGTGTTTGACTTTATGATTAGGGCAGTGGTCCAGCCCTGGCTGTACATTAGTATCACCTGAGGAACTTTTAAATACTATAGCAATGTCCTGGGCCCCAAGAACACTGGAGCCCAAACAATACAAATCTCTGGAGATGGATCCAGGACTTGTTTTACAACCTCTGCTCAGGATACTAAGGAGCAGACAGGGCTAAGAACTGCTGGTCCTGGCCCTTCTCAATGATCAATGCCCACATGAATCGCTGTGGATCTTATTAAAATGCAGATTCTATGCATTCTGACATAATAACCATTTTCCTACCACTTCCTTCCATTATAAGAATGAAAACTAGTAGCAAAAAGATTATCTGTCAACTAGCCGTCTATTGATGCTCCGAATTACGTGTACTCTGAAAAAACAGCTTAAAGAGGTTTCCTTGGAATCAAAGACCTCTATCACTGTGCCATTTCTTCTTCTTTCCAGTCCTCCCACCTATAGGCAACTAGCCTCTGTACAATTCGGATTTGGTCTGACCTTGGAAAAATTACAGTAATTTGCTCATTCTGTTTAAACAAAAAGAAAGGCATTCCAAATTCCCCTGGGCCCAACTCCTCCAAGCCCACCCCACTAACTGCATTGTTTCCCCTGAATATACAAATTCCCCATGGGGTTTGCCTCCTGTCCAACGATGACACCCTCAAGACGCACGTTTCTGTGTGCAGAGACTGGGGCCTGAAATGAACAGTCTTTCCTCCGTGGCTCTGCCAAGGGCCACTGCTCTCCCGGCAGCCCCGTGACAAATGGCCTTTAAAAAGCCTGACATTTTCTGTAATTAACTCTCCTTTGTTCAAGGAGCCAAGACAACTCCCAAGTTGCCTCTTGCAGCTAATGGTGGCAAACCTGAGCGTGCCCCAGACCCCCTGTGGTCACGGTGTGCAGCCCCGAATGGGGCCCCTGGGCCCCCAGGAGTCAGCATACCCATCTTCAGAGCTTTCTTATTTCCAGTCATTAAATGAGAGTTTCACTTCAAGATGTCAGGTTCTGAAACCAAGCCAGAGGGCTCGACTCAGAAAACCCACAAGTCAGAACTGGCAGTTAAGGTGATTTCTCCTCTTATGTGGAAAGCAGGGCGAGGGAAGCAAGAACATAGCTGAACCTACCAGAAATCCCAGTCTTTTTTTTCTTTCTCTCTCTCTCTCTCTCTAAACTAAAAGACAGCACACATTTTACATGTTTGTAATGACTAACAATGGGTTTGGTTCTATTACCATCTTTTGGTGCAAATTCTCCCTCCCCTGCATTTGCAAAAAGATGCTTGTAAATCCATCTTGGTCAGCTGCCAATAATATTCCTGCCAGTGGCTTTTCCTTCTGTTTGAGCTGCCATCCAAAAGCACAAAATCTTTCTGGGTTTGTGCTGAAGCGTTTGACTCCCACCTGCCTTGTTCTACTTTTTCTAGCACACTCGCTTATTAAAGGTTCTGAAAAAGTCCTGTGGTAAATAAGCCCCTTTAATTCCGTTTGCAATAGATTTTTTTCCCAAATGTCATTCATTTATTCAACAGTATTGACAGAGTGCCCACACTGAGCCAGGAGCTGTTCTAGGCTTCAGAGATATAGCAACCTCCACTTCCTGCTCTCATGGTGCTTCTAGAGGCAGACAGGCCATAAACAAATAGAGCTATTAATATATATGATCACATCAAGTGCTAAGTGCCACGGTTAAGAACAGAAAAGGGTAAGGGGAATGCTGAGAAGAGGTGGAACAGAGTAAGGGAATTCATGCAGCACCTGAGCCAACAGCTTGGTCAGTGTCCCCAAAGCAGCAAGGTGACAGTGTCCCTCGTGCTGAGCAAGCTAGGGGGCTAGGAAGTGGCCCAGATAAAGCATCGTGTCAAGGGTCCTCTACTGAGCTGCCAACTCCTGAGTCTCCACCCTCATCATATACATACTCCAGGGAAAGGATCATGAGTCTGGTGTTCAGTTCTTAAAACATTCATTGAAAACATAGCCAGGCACTAAGGGAAACTTCAACAAAAAAGTCTGGTAATGCACAAGGAACTGGTAGCCTTTAGGGGATTGATAGGAAAGGAGATTAGGTAGCTGAGAGCTGGAGCAAATGGGGACATTCTACAATCAACCCTCCTGTATCTTTGGATTTTGAGCAAAAATGTTATCACCCAATCAATAAAATCACTAAAAATCACAAGGTAGGAAGATAAAATGTTGCATATAAATTTATACTACATATAAAGTGCCATGACAGTCGCTGCGACTTCTAAGTTCATAGGGCTTTTTTTTTTTTTTTTTTTTTCAATCTAAGTTCAGAAATTTCCTTTGTCTACTGGGCCATAATCATTACAATTTGCAGTCTTAGAATTATCAGCCTTAGTTACCAGGATGAAAACACATCCCTTACTCTGTCCAGCTGAAGAATGTACCTAAGGTTAAGACGGATTCTCATGAGTAACAATAAGGAAGGGCAAACACCTGCCTGGGGCTACCTACATGTCAGGCACTGCTCACAGCCAGTACCAAACTCACCTAATCCCTAGCTGGAGAGGGTGCTTCTATTACCACATTTCAGGAAACATTTGTAAGTAGAAGTGTTAAACTCCTATTTAAGAGTTTTAAATTTCCCCAAATCTCCATAAAGCAGGAAAAGAGGCAGTAAGAAAACTAAATGACAGGAATCTCAAATAACTAGTGAGATCACATTCTCCTTCACGCACCTTCTGAAGCCTGGGGTCCACATTTCCTTGAAGTATTTGCTTTGCTTGAGGTTCTTGGCCCCTCCTGCCACTGTATAGGATAATTAAAAAAAACAATAAGCATCATTAAAAATTATAAGATCATCTTACTTAATACAACTTGGTTTCTATTTGAGAAAGAGTTAACCACTTTGATTATTCAAGTACAGGTTTCTTACAGAGGTGGGCTGTATTTGGAATTTTTGATGAATGAATATTCTAAATGTACCAAAAGAGGTATTTGTTTAAAAAACTCCTGTAACTTCCTACAGAAAATGAAATCACTTTTGTCACAAAAAATAATTAAATCCTATTAAATCTATTTTATGTTGGACATTGGGTAAAGAATTCCTGTAGAGGATGATGGGATGATGAAATCTTCCAATGCAAGATGTTCTCTGGGTTTTGTATTTCTTTAGGCTTTAACACCCTGGCAAATTCTAGCCAAATGACACATCATGAATGAGTAACTGGAAACAAGCCAAATGCGTGGAATTAGAGAGATTACAGATTTAATAGAGCTGGCTGGCAAAATAAACATACAACTCATTTAACACATAATATAGCCCAAACTGCCTGGGATGCAGGTAGTACAGTCTAGCTGTGTTTCCTTTTACTCTTTTAAGAGTTCAATGTTAAAATTAAAAGCAATTTCATGTTATGCAGATGGAAAGCTGAAGTTTTATGTACTCACATCCAGATTCTTCCAGACCTGTATCAGAAGAAAAAAAGACTCTTCATTCCTGCAATCTCAAAGGTCCTGAATTCACCTCTCTCCCATTTCTATTTCTGGCTTTCTCCCACCTTTTTATTGTATAACCTCAAGCATTTGAAAAATGATCTGAATATAGCTGCAAATTGCCTGGGATATTTCCTGATTCTTTTCTTTCCTTGTTCACTTTTGTAAGCACTCTGGTTTTCACTCTGGGGAAGGAAAGAATTTTCCTGTCAGGTATTTCTTTGAGATTCTCTTCTTCAGGGTCAAGAGCAAAGATGGAAAGGTTTTTCTTTCCATCTTGAAATTCCAATTTTGAGCCAAGATGGGCTCATAATTATAATGAGGGGAGTGGGAAGGTTAGTTTCTCTTTGTGTCTTTTCTTTTTAACCCAGTCACTGAAAATTTCAGAGTGAATAAGTAGGTACTGGAGATCAGCAAGCCCAAGCTAAATTCAGTTGTCTAATTTTAAGAATGTCTGAGACATTTCTCACTCTGGCAGTTAAAACTGACCAATACCCAACTCTGTATGGCCCAAAGCCCCAGACTCTGGGTGTTTCAGACAAAAAAACCCTTTATGACAGTCCTCCTGCTTAGCTAACCAGACAGAACCTGGCTAGTGGCACTGCCTTCTATTCATTCACTGACCAGTCCTTTCCTGCCTTTAGAGACTTGGAAAACAAAAACGACAGCTTTTGGAAAACCTGGTTCATCTTCCTAGCCAGTGGTGCAGAAATTTATACCTCAACCTCCAACTTCTGACTAGTCCTTCGACCGTCAAAATCAGGGCTGAGAGCACTCTGGCAAGAAAGATGCATTTCCAGCCATCCTTTCCCTTCTCACCCACCAAAGACGTGCTTAATAGTGCACTTAGGAAAGGGTACACATGTTACCTTACCTTCTTCCCTGCTCACTCGCTCGCTCTCTCTCTGCATGCTCCTTGCACCCAAGTGGAACATTTTCTTTCTCTTTCCACCCAATCATAAATGCAAATTATCAGCCAAAGATGAAAGAAGTAAATTATAGATCACCAAGTATCAATCATTCCACCGGTCACACCATCCCGCAGCAAGGACGCCGCCTTATTGCATAATTAACGTGATGAAGGTTCCTCTCATTAATCCCACGAACTAGAGAGGTCAAGTCACCAAAACCACACTGGGATGGTGCTCACAAAGAAAGGCCGGCTCACCCCGTTTTCCTGTCCCCCCGGGATGGGGTGGGGGTCGGGGCCCGGGGTCTACGAAACCCACACCCCGCCGGTCCCCGAGCTCACCCTCCGCGGAGCAGGAGCTCGCCGGGGTCCTCGGGCCCTTCCGCGGCGCTGGCGGCGAAGCTCTGCCCGGGCCTCGCGGGCCTGGGGGCGAAACGCGCGGGGTCCCGGCGTCCCGGGAGCGCGGGAGGCCCGCCCCGCCCGGAGGCCCTCGGCGCCGCCACCGGCGGCCTCCGCGCCGCCGCCCGCCCGGCCCGGGATGAGGCGGCGGCGCGCCGGAAGAAGGAAGCCGGGCGCGCGAGGCCCTCTCGGGGGGGCGAGTTCGCCGCCGCCCCACGCGGCGCCCGCCCGCGCGCGCCGCCTAACCCGCTGTGCGCGCCCCCACGGCCGTCCCCGGCCGCGCGCGCGCCGCCCGGGGCCGCGCGGGGAGGCGCGGCAGAGGGAGCCCCAGGACCCTGTCTGCCCCTGCGTGTCTCTGCTGCTGCCAGATTCTGCGCCCAGCCCTTGCGCCTCCCGTCCTCTCCCGGAAAGAAATCCATCCCGGGAAATTACAGAGAAACGTGCGGCCGACATCCAGAAAACAGGTATAGTGTTTGAGAACGAAAAAAATCCCAAACTTGGAAAAACGAAGAAAGAAAAGGCCAAACTTGGAGAAAGGCAAAACTGCCTGAGTTTGGGTTACTTCCCAGCATTTTCTGATCAGCCTACTTTGTAAAAGCTTGACCTTTTGTTCTTTGCGGACCTCCCTCGGCTGATAGTCTGGGGGACGTAACTTCGTTGTCTAGGTGTAGTTGAATACACAACTGATAAAGGCCACAACTGTGTACAGCCCTAGAGTACTGAGTCTTCTTTTTTTAATGTTTATTTTCGAGACAGAGACAGAGCATGAGGGGGGGAGGGACAGAGAGACAGGGAGACACAGAATCTGAAGCAGGCTCCAGGTTCTGAGCTGTCAGCACAGAGCCCGACGCAGGACTTGAACTCAGAACAGTGAAATCATGACCTGAGCCGAAGCCGGATGCTTAACCGACGGAGCCACCCAGGTGCCCAGCACCATGTGTTTTTAACCTGCACAAATGGATAGGACTTTCGGGTTTCGAGCCTGGTATTGAAGTCAACCCCAAAGCTGTTGGGGGTTTTATTGCCCTGGAAAAGATAAACTAGTTTTGTTTTGATCTAACTTACATGTTTTTTAACTACCTAACAACTATACGTGTGGGCACACACAAGTACACATAAAACTTTTCCAACTTGTTCATAAGTCAGCTTCTTTTGGCCTATCTTGTTGGTGCCCTTCCTAACAGAAAAATAGATTATGGATGGAGCTCACCATTTCAGTGTAGCAGGATTCTCGCACAGAGAGTCAGTCGTTATATCCAGGTGTTGTTTTTTTTTCCAGGAAGTAACTTTATTCCTGCTTTCACCACTCAGTTGGGTTCGTACCCAAAGAACTGAGCCCCCAACGTCCATGTGGCATAGTTTTTTAATACACTATTTCGTTGGTAACACACACAAATGTAGTCTGATTAAGTAGTCTCAGTTTACAGGGTCATGAGGGGTATTGTCACTTAAGCTTATAGCCAGGTTACCTTGAAGGGTTTTTTTTCTCCTTAGGGAGGGGACCCTACCACATCAGAATTTCACTTTTTTACATGATAACCAACCATCATGGCTTAAAGATGGCAGGGTGGTTTACTTGGTCTTTTGGTCACTCATCCCAATATTTATTAAGCCACTTCTTTAGGCACTGTGGGTGACATGAGACATTTGCTTTCTCCTTGAAGATTTAAATGGACATACATATGTGGCAGATGCACAATAAGTAAATTTGGAGTTTAGATGAGACATAGAACATAATCCAGGGTTTAGGGGTCCAACCATGCTCTGGGAATTAGGCCTTGTGTATTCCAATCTTTACTGTACCACATACAGCTTGTGACCTTGTCATGTTCTTTTATCCTTCCGTGCCCCATATTCCTCACCTATAAAATGAAGATACGGTACTGTAGAATATTGGAGATTAAAATACATAGCACAGTTCTCTCCCAGTAATAAATATTACAGTAAACATAAGCTACTTTCATTATTATTTATTTATTGCATTCCCAATGTGCTGTTCAAATATTAAAAGATACAATTCTTTCTAGGGGCTTACACATTGGTAACTAAAATGACTATTTTTCTTAGGATATTTGCAAGTAATTCTATTTCTTCTTTCGTTTCTATAAATGAACTTCAGGGAAGTATTATTTAGTCTTTATAACAGGAGGATAATTTCTAACGTAGTGGTTCTCGAAGTGTGATCCTTGGACCCCTGGGTCTGTAATGTTCTCCCAATAATGCTAGGACATTAGTTATCTTCACTACTTCGACATTTTTTCTGATTGTACAAAAGTAATGGCATGAACCTTGGCAGTGTTATAAAATGGGATTGGTGGTTGTCTGGAGGTGAAGCTCTTCATGGTGGTTTGTGATATTTCTTTTCATGGAATACCATTTTTACTTGAGAGAACTGACAGACAAACTGTGGTTACACAGACTTGGGTATTTGGCAGACATTTTCTCCAAAATGAATGAAATGAGCCTGTCACTTGAAGAAAACAACTGATGGTATCTGTTGCCAGTGATAAAATTCAGGCTTTCAAGTGAAAATTCAAGCTTTTGGAAAACCTGTATCTACCATAAGGAGTTTGACAGCATCCCGGTATTTAAGACTTTTTTTCTGATGAAATCAATGGTGATGCTAAAACCTTTTCTCTCTTTCTTTCTTCTTTCTTTCTTTCTTTCTTTCTTTCTTTCTTTCTTTCTTTCTCTTTCTCTCTCTCATTCTCTCTCTTTTCTCTGTTTCTTTCTTTCTTGGTATATTGTATATTGATAGATTGTGGCTCATAAGAAATATCTGTGTATTATATATTTGGCCTTTTCCCTGATCTTGACACAGAGATCCTAAAATTTTGTAATTTCCCAAATGATAAAGATAATATTTAACCTTTGTTCCTGGTTCCTGACACAAAGCTCCTAAATCTTTTGGAATTTCCTGGGTGAGAGGAGTATCTTTTCTTCTAATGAGGCAACTCTAGCTAGCTTCAGATGGGGACTAGTCACCTCAAAGACCAGGGGACTTTCAGCCCCACCTCCCCCAGCCTCTGGGGAGAGGTGCAGGGCTGGAGAATGACTTAATAATCCAGCCTGCGTATGTGATGAAACCTCCATAAAAACACTTAAATCACGGGGCTTGTAGAGCTTCCAAGGGGATAAGCTCATTGAGGTGCTGGAAGGGTGGCCATGTGGAGATGGTATGGAAGCTCAGCCTTGACCTGGGAATCTCTTCCATTTGGCTGTTCCTGAGTTGTAGCCTTCATAATAAATCACTAATAAATGAACTGTTGCCCTGAGTTTTGTGAACTGTTATAGTATAATCAAAACTGGTGGGGGGAGGTCATGGCAACCTCTGATTTGTAGCCAAGTCAGAAAAAGATGCAGGTAGCTTGGAGAACCAATATTGTTGACTGGCATCCAAAGTGGGAATGTCCTGGGGCGCCTGGGTGGTTCAGTCGGTTAAGTGTCAGACTTTAGCTCAGGTCACCATCTCACAGTTGGTGAGATCCAGCCCCGCATTGGGCTCTGGGCTGACAGGTCAGAGCCTGGAGCCTGCTTCAGATCCTGTGTCTCCCTCTGTCTGCCCCTCCCCCACTCACAGTCTCTCTCCCTCTCTTTCTCTCAAAAATAAACATAAATAAATAAATAAATAAATAGGAAATGTCCTTGTAGGACTGAGCCCTTAATCCTGTGGAGTTTGCCCCTATTTCAAGGAGTGTCAGAATAAAGATGAATTGTAGAATATTCAGTTAGTGTCTGGAGAATCAGAGAATTGGTTTTTGGTGTTGGAGAACACAGAGGCTGATGAATTTTAATGTCACAGAGTTTGAAAAGGTCATTGATAGGGTCTTAAATTCCACATTGTATTAAACTTTAAGAAACTACCACTTGCTGAGTTTGGGTTTAGTATTAAAGAAAAGCACGCAAAATTATCTGAAAAGAATATGAAAATACTTCTTCCTTTTCTACTTATCCGCATGAGGAAGGATTTTCTTTATATTCTCTGACCAAAATGACATTGCAGCAGATTGAATGTAGGAAGAAGGACGGTGTATAAGAATCCAGCTATTTTCTAATTGAGACATTAAAGAGATATGCAAAAAAGATAAATGCTAAATTTTATTTTGGGAAATATAGCTGTTTTTCATTAAAATGTGTTATTTATGCTACCCTATAATGGGAATGTTATTATTTTCAAATGAATTAATAAATAAATGTTTTAAACTTATCAGTTTTTATTACTAATACTGTAAATTTGGATAGCTATAATCCAGATTAACAAAAGCTCTTTGGGTTCCTTGATCACTTTTGAGAGTGTAAATGAATCCTCAGATTAAAATGTTTGAGAACTGCTATTCTTTTTCTTTTTTTTTAGTATTTATTTTTGAGACAGAGAGAGAGACAATGTGAGTGGGAGAGGGACAGAGAGAGGAGGAGACAGAATCTGAACCAGGCTCCAAGCTGTCAGCACAAAGCCTGATGCGGGGCTTGAATCCACAAACCGTGAGATCATGACCTGAGCCGAAGTCAGACACTTAACCAACTGAGCCCCCCAGGTACCCCAAGAACTGCTGTTCTAAAAGAAGCTCAAAGCCTTAATAGTAAAAGAAAAATAAACCAGATTCTTTTACCTTCCCCAGCTGCCAAGTGTATATCTTTAAAGTCAAGCCTGGAGGTGATACTAGGGAATAACACAAGTTAATCACTGACCCAAAGTATTGCCACCTGTTTGAACCAAACCAGTGGAATAAGCAAATAGATGCATCTAGAGAAACCTAGATGCCTCTTATAGGGTTATAGGTTATATGAAAAACCATTCTCCTATGAGAGTAAACATTTGCCAGTTCCTCTGAGCATTCTGTGGTAATGTTTATAAATTTATAAGATTTTATCAATTTCTCCCAGTACTTCATTTTGGGTTAAGCACAGAATGGACTTGCAGTCCTTTAGTGTCAGACACTAGAAACTGAAATTGTTTTCTTTCTTTGGACTTCTCCAGCTCCTCACTAAACCACAGAGAGGCTCCTGCTTTTTCCATGTCAGGGCCCTGTCCAGAGACAGTCCCCACAATACTGGTTAGCTCCTTCTTGAGCTCTTATCTCAGTGTTCAGAGTTGACATCAGCCACTCATAGACTTCCTTGGGTTTTCTTTAAAAGAATGTGTTTGGAAATTATTTCTCAGCCATCCTGGAATTTAAAGTCAATGGAAAATTGCACATAGAGAGCACACAACCAAGTTCCTTTTCCCGAGCCTACTGAAAAATTGCACTTGGCTCCCTTGCTGGGTATATGAGGAGATACTTAAACAGAGTTGAAATGAGATGTTTCCCAGGTGAAGGCGTTAGGAGAGCTGTAGTGGCCAGAACCAGGCATCTCTAAGTAGTTCTAGAACTGTGAAATTGTTCAGTTACTAAGAGGGCTCTTCTCAGTAGACATGTTGTAGAGGTAGGTATTATACAGACCCACCAAGTTGATGGCCCTTTCCAATCTATAGAGGGCCAAGTAATTCAAAATTTGTTTGTTTGTTTGTTTGTTTACCATGCTGTGGCCCTCAGAAAACCTCTGTTAAGTTTATTATGCTCTTTATGGGGGGAGGGGTTGTCTTGTTAATAGCATCTCCTAAATTAGGTAAAATATGATAGAACTTCAGATTAGGAAAAATTCACCAGAGGATATTTTCATATTTTCTTTTTTTTTAAGTTTATTTATTTATTTTGAGAGAGAGAGAGAGAGAGAACAAGCAGAGGGAGAAAATCCGAAGCAGGCTCCACATTGTCAGTACAGTCAGACACAGGGATCATGACCTGAGCAGAAATCAAGAGTCGGACACTTAACCAACTGAGCCACTCAGGTGCCCCTCTTCTTTTAGTTCTGAGACCGTTTTAAGATCTACATTTTTAATTGTTGAAAATACATTTTAAATATTATTAAAATGAGAAAAGCTAAAGAGGTGCTGAGCTGTTGAAACGGGAAGACACATCCCACTGTCAGGTTAGACTACATTTTCAATGTAATTGGCTAGGGATAAAAATTGTATTGGAAGTAAGGTGACCACACAGAGTGAGTTTGGGCCATATGACTAAGCCAATGAGATGTACACAGAAGTGATCTAAGCCACCCATAGGGCTCACCATTAAGAACATGCCATGTGATCCTGAAGTTTTCTTCCCCTGACAGGTATCCTAGAAGGCAGCACACAAAGTAAAAGCAGCTGTGATTTCTTAAGTCACCATATGGAGGAAAGTTGCAGAACCTGCATAGAATAAGATGAACACGAATCAGTATTCATTGTGATAAGCCAAGAATAGTTCAGGGTATGTGCATTATGAAGCACAGCCTATCCTAATATAATACTCTAGTTAAGTGATAAGAACACTGGACGAAAATCAGGAGACTCAGGTTCTGTGAGGTTGTACTATAAGAAATTGCTGATAATCATTAGTTTTTGATGTTCAGTAATGGCAGTTTTACATGATTCACCCTAATAGTGATACTTCTGTGACCAGGTAATATGAAGCATTGAGTAATCCATTAATCCCATCTGTATCTCATTTTTCTCATCTATAAACATCAGACCTCATAGACATTTATGGAACATTCCACCCAATAACAACAGAATACACATTTGTCTCAAGGATATATAAAAACATTCTCCAGGATATATATCCTATATGCTAAGCTGTAAAACATGCCTCAGTACATTTAAAAGGGTCAAAATTATGCAAAGAAAGTTCTCTAACCACAATGGAATTAAATTAGAAGTCAATAACATGAGGAAATTTGAGAAATACACAAAATTAAATAGAACAACACAAAAAGATACTTTCAATGAGTGGAAACAAAAGCATAGGATACCCAGATGTATGGAATATACTGAAAGCAGAACTCAGAAATGCATAGCAATAAATGGGAACATTACAAAAGAAAAAGATCTCAAATTTAACCTAGCCTTTCACTTTATGAAACTAGCAAAAGAACAGCAAACTAAAAGCAAGAAAAAGGAAGGAAATAATAAATATTAAAGTGGAAATAAATGAAAGAGAAAATTGAAAAACAATGGAGAGAATTTTAAAAAATTGATTCTTTGAAAAGATCAACAAAATTGATACACCTTTTTCTAAACTGACCAAGAAAAAAAGAGGAAAAAATTATTAAAATCAGAAATGAAAGGGGGACATTACTACCAAACTTGGAGAAATCAAAATAACTATAAGTGAATACTTGAATATTTGTATGCCAATCAATTAGATCACCTAACATAATTGACAAATTCCTAGAGAGACACAAACTGCCTAAACTTGACTCAAGAAGAAAATCTGAATGGACCAATAGCAAGTAAGAGATTAAGTTAGTAGTTTTAAAACTTCCAACAAGGGGGCGCCTGGGTGGCTCAGTCAGTTGGGCGTCTGACTTCAGCTCAGGTCATTATCTCACAGTTTATGGGTTTGAGCCCCGCATCAGGCTCTGTGCTGACAACTCAGAGGCTGGAGCCTGCTTCAGATTCTGTCTCTCTCTCTCTCTCTGACCCTCCCCTGCTCACGCTGTCTCTCTCTGTCTCTCAGAAATAAATAATAAAAAAATTAAAAAAAAAATAAAACTTCCAACAAGGAAAAGTCCAAGCCCAGGTGATTTTACTGTTGAATTCTACATTTAAAGAAGAATTAATACCAATCCTTCACAACTTCTTGCAAAAAATAGAAGAGGATGGAATATACCTCAACTCATTCTGTGAGGCCAATATTACCCTGAAACCAAAACTAGACATAGGCATCACAAGAAAACTACAGACCAATATTCTTATGACAGTAGACACACAAATCCTTAAAAACATACAAACAAATTGAATCCAATATATATAAAGGATTATACACCATGCCTAAGTGGGATATATCTTGGGAATACAAGATGGCCTTAACATCTAAAAATCAATTAATATAATATACCATGTCAATAGAATAAAGATAAATCAAATGACTAAATAGAAGCAGAAAAATCATTTGACAAAATTCAACTCCCTTTTATGAGAAATGCATGCAACACACTGTAATAGAAGGGAACTTCCTTAACTTGATAAGTGGAATCTACAAAACCCTACAGATAATATCATACTTGTTAAAAATATTTTTATTTATTTCTAGGAGAGAGAGAGAGAGACAGCATGAGCAGGGGAGGGTCAGAGAGAGAGGGAGACACAGACTCTGAAACAGGCTCCAGGCTCTGAGCTGGCAGTCAGCCAGAGCCTGACGCGGGGCTCGAACCCACGAACCGCGAGATCATGACCTAAGTGAAAGTCGGACGCTTAACTGACTAAGCCACCCAGGTGCCCCGGTAATATCATAGTTAAATGGTGAAAGACTGAAAGCATTCCCCCAAGATCAGGAACTAGACAAGATGTCTGCTTTTATTATTTCTACTCAACATTTTACTGGAGGTTCCAGCTAGGACAGTAAGGTAAGAAAAAGAAATAGAAGTATCCATATTGGAAAGGGATAAATGAAACTGTTTCTATTTTAGATGACATGATCGTGCATACAGGAAATCCTAAGGACTCCACTAAACTATTAAAATTAATAAATGGACAAAGTTACAGTACATAAGACCAACCTATAAAAATCAACTGTATTTTTATAGACTAGAAATGAACAATCCAAAAATGAAATTAAGGAAACAATTCTATTTATAATAGCAGCTGAAGGATTACAATTCTTGGGAATAAACTTAACAAAAGAGGTATAATACTGATACTCTGAAAACTACAAACATTTTTGAAAGGAATTAAAGAACACCTAAATAAGTGCAGAGACATCTTATGTTCATGTACCAGAAGATTTAATAGGTTAAGATGGAAGTACCCTCCAAACTGACCTGTAGATTCATTGCAGTCCTCATTGAAATTCCAGCTAGCTTCTTTGCACAAATTGCCAATGTGACCCTCAAATTCACATGGATATTCAAGAAACTCAGAATAGCCAAAACTATCTTGAAAAATAAGATCAAAGTTAGAGGAATTACACTTCCCAATCTTAAAACTTACTACAAAGCTATAGTAACCAAGAGAATGTGGTACAGGCATAAGAATAGACATATAGATCAATGGAGTAGAATTGAGAGTCCAGAAGTAAACCCTCACATTTGTGGTCAATAGATTTATGACAAGGCTGCTAAGACAGTTAATGAAAATGGAATTTTATTTTCTACAAATGGTGTCAGGATGACTGGATATCCACATGCAAAAAAAAGTGGATTTGGGGCGCCTGGGTGGCTTAGTCGGTTAAGCGACCGACTTTCGCTTAGGTCTTGATCTCGCGGTTCGTGGGTTCGAGACCCGCGTCGGGCTCTGTGCTGACTGCCAGGTCAGAGCCTGGAGCCTGTTTCAGAGTCTGTGACTCCTTCTCTCTCTGACCCTCTCCTGTTCACGCTGTCTCTCTCTCTCTCTCTGTCTCTCTCCTAGAAATAAATAAAACATTAAAAAAATTTTTTTTAAAAAAAGTGGATTCAAACACCTCTGCCATGCATATTCAAAACTTTGCTCACTAGGGACCCTAGATATAACTACAAGAGTTAAAACTTAAAAAAAAACCTAGCAGAAAAATAAGCATAAATCTTTGTGACCTTGAGTTAGACAATGGTTTCTTAGATATGACACCAAGAGCACAAAGCCAAACAAAAAGAATAGATAAATACTGTTCATTAAAATTAAAAATGTTGTGCTTTAAAGGACACTATCAAGAAAATGAAAAGATAGTCTATAGAATGGGAGAAAATTTGCAAATCATATTTGCCTGTTAAGGGACTAGTGTCTAGAATATGTACAGAACTCCTACAACTCTATAATAAAAAGACCAAAAAAACCCAATAAAAATGGGCAAAGGATCTGAATAGACATTTCTCCAAAGAAAATATGCAAATGGCCAATAAACGCATGAAAAGATACTCAACATCATTAATCAGTAGGGAAATCAAAATCAAAATCACTAGGAGACGGACACAGGAGTGCTGATGCATAGGGGCACATGTACCCTAATGTTCATAGCAGCACTTTCAACAACAGCCAAATCGTGGAAAGAGCCTAAATGTCCATCAATGGACAAATGGATCAAGAAGATGTGGTTTATCTGTACAGTGGAATACTACATGGCAATGAGAAAGAATGAAATCTGGCCATAACACCATCTCGAGGGTGTTATGCTAAGTGAAATAAGTCAGGCAGAGAAGGACAGATACCATATATTTTCACTCATAAGTGGAACAGGAGAAATTTAACAGAGGACCATGGGGGAGGGGAAGGGGAAAAATAATTGGGGAGCAGGAGGGAGGCAAACCATGAGAGACTCTTGAATACTGAGAACAGACTGAGGGCTAATGGGGGAGGAGGAGAAGGAAAGTGGAGTGATGGGCACAGAGGACGACACTTGTTGGGATGAGCACTGGGTGTTATATGGAAACCAACTTGACAATCTAAGAGAAAAAAAATCACAAGGAGATACCACTTCACACCAACTAGAATGGCTAGAATCAGAAAAGACAATAACAAGTGCGGATGAGTTGTGGAGAAATGCAACACTCATACATTGCTGGTAAGAATATAAAATGGTGCTTTTGCTTCAGGAGCTTCTTGACAGTTCCTCAAATGTTAAACATAGGTTTCCCACATAATCCAGCAATTTCACTCCTAAGTGTGTACCCAAGAGAAATGAAAACATAAGTCTATGCAAAAACTTGTACACAAATGTTCATATCACTATTTATAATAGCCTAAGAGTGGAAACATCTCCATCAAATGATGAATGAATAAACAAAATGTGGCATATTCATGCCATGGAATATGACTTGGACAAAAAAAGGAATGACATGGATGAACCTTGAAATTTCAATGTTAAATTGAAAGAAGCCCGATACAAAGGGCAATGTTGTATGACTCCATTTAAGTGAAATGTCCAAAATAGGCAAATCTATAGTGACAGAAAGTAGAATAGTGGTTGTCTGGGGCTGGAATGGAGGTCAGAAAATGGGAGTGACTATTAGATAAAGGGTTTCTTTTGGGGGCAATGAAAATACTCTGGAATTAGATTGTGATAATTGCTGCACAACTCTGTGAACTTACTAAAAACAATCGAACTTTAAGTGGATGAGTTTTAGAGTATGTGAATTACATCTCAATAAATATGTTAATTAAAAATGTGAATGTGTAGTGATTTAGAAAAATACCCTCACTTATATTGCAGTTCACCTCATTGTATGTATCTGTTGAACAGAATAGTAAGTGGGAAAATGCTCAGCTAACAGTTAGGAGATGTGATTTCCAATCTGGCTTTCATGTGGAGTCTGGTAAATCAACTTCTGAACCCGTTTTCTAATATGAAATCAGTATGTTAGTTTGAATGACTGCTGTATTTCCTTCCAGCTTTAATAGCCAGTTATTCCATCAAGCTAGATCTGAATCTGTACAGAGTTGTGGGGGATGTACATTTATATCTGGGTTTAAGTCCTGTAATGAAAATAGCAAAGTGTGGAAGGAAAAATGTCAGAAACATTCATCTAAGAAAAAATAATATGGAGACATAAGGAGAAAAAAAAGAGAAGTAAATTTTTTTGTGTATGTGGCATACGGTTAGATAAATAACTACCTATCCAATTGGTTGAAAATATAATTATTATTTTCTTTCCCATCTTTGCAAGATTGGACCTACTTTTACATCTCTTATGATAAGGAAACTGCCAATTAAAATAAAGTTACTATTATCTTTTTTATACAGACGATGCTACTCAGAATGCAACATAGTGCTAGGGTGGCACTTTGAAAAATTGGTCCACACTTCTGGTATTGAGTTCACAAAGCATGGAAAAAATGTATCCTTCTCAGATATGATGTGTTAATAAAAAGCCTGAATCGACTGTAAATATCGAGAATTAGCAAACTCCTGATGTTTTATTACTAAAGATTGTTTTAGGCTTGTTATCAGAAAAGCTCTATCTACATCAGGTGGAAAGTTGGAAATTCACCGCACATATGCTGTATTTTCTTTACCACCCAAATCTTACACTAGTAGTAAGTTAGGGAAATGCGTTGATTCTTCAAGCCACGAGAGTACTACTTGGTTCCCACCTACTGTTGATTCTCAAACCTGATGATCACCAGGGATCAGTGTAAAGATAATGCACATCAGTGGCTCTGTCCCCTAGAGCTTCTTACTCACTAGGTCCAGGTAAAGCCTGGACCCTAATTTTTAAAAGCTCCTCAGATGATTCCAGTGAGCAGCCAAGTTTGGGAATACTTGTCTAATCGAGGCCCTGAATTAGTGGATATCCTTAGTACTCATGTGCCACTGACTGAAAAATGCTATTGAAAGAGGACTTCAGCCCCTTCCATTTTGACTTCAGTCTGTACCTTCTAATTGATTAAGTGCTTCTTTCCAGCTTATCTCTTAACTCAGGCAAAAGACCTGGTGGGTACAGCATCCTGTGATGGAAACTGAAACTATCCCCTCAAACAATAGAGACCACCCTGATGCCAGCAAGACCCCACCTATTAAGCCTGACCTTTACTGCCCACCTGCATGAACCTGCCGACCTTTGTCCCATATTTCCCTTATGTAAACCTAGAAGTATTTTCAGCATTTTGGAGATGGTCTTTGAGATGTTAGTTCGATGTCTTCCCAGTATTGTTAGCATCACAGAAAGAAATTCCTTTTTTGCTTCACTGCCACTCATGTCTCTGGCTTTGGATTTTGTCAGCTGGGTTGAGCAGGGCGAACACGGTCTGTTTGGGAGCCAGGTGCTGTTGTACTTCTGTGCCCCAGTTACACTATGTTGATTTATATTTAATTTTGTGGACAGGACAGAGAAACGCTACATTAATTGTACTAAAACTCTTTTTACAAAGTAAAAATAGTAATCATGCATCCATATGATTACATAGCCTTTCTTTTTCAGCACTACGTTCAAAGTTTTGGCCTAAACCCCCTTTGTTTCCAGAGTCTCAAGAGTCCTCCTGATTCTCTGGCAAATAGGCTGCCATTATTAACCTATGCTCATGATCTTGATTGCTTGAAAACTCCTAGGATTGAGTGATTTGAAACACACTGAAGACTACTAGTGTTTTATTTATATTTTCCATTTGGTCAAAATCTGTTGTTTCCTCTCACCTTAATTGAATCACCTGTAACTGGTTGTTCAAAAGCTCTTCTTCTTCAAAGCTGGCCAGAGGTTTTTGACAAAGAGTAGTTTAATGCATTGGAATAGACTATTGCAATGTATGCGTTGGTTACAATAACCCTACCTCGCTTTGGAAATTGTGTGATTTGAGAGGTTTAATAACTCCCTTTGTCTTGAATTGACTTGCTTTGTATACTCAAGGACCCAGTTTCAATACTGCGTCATAGTGGTATGCCTTTTCTTTGTGTATGAAAATTAGTAATCCAAATTCAAGTTAAAATTCAGCCACATTTGGGGCCACCAAAGTAATTTACTTAACTGAGATGACAGTGGGGTGAACAGATACCTTGACTGCATGAATGAGTTTGTACATGTGTAGCCAATGTCAACTACATGACAGCCTTCTCTTGGCTGGCAAATTTCTTTTGCTGTCACTTATAAGAGGCAGACATGGATGTAGGTGATACCCTAGTTCCTAGTAGAAGTTAAGGAAAAGAATGTTTTAAGAGGGGATACTACTCACAACTCTCTATTGAGACCACCATCTTACAGGCCACTGATAACCAAATTAATTCATTTACAGACATTTATCAAATACTTACTACATGTCAGGTATTATGCAAGTGCTAGAGATACATAGATGAATAATTATAGTTATATAATAAACATTTATATAATGAATTTTATATGCAATGTTCTTTATACTGCACACAGCAACTTATTAGTGGGTCACAAAAATCTGTTTAGTGTTTCACAACCATCATTTGAAGAACAGAAGAGAAATGAAATAACAGCAGTTCCTTCATATTAAGATTGTAGGGCCTGGGGTCAGCTGCCCCAAGGGAGGCCATTTTGGCATGAACATTATTTTGAGTTAAGACAATCAAAACCAGCAGATTGAGGAAAAGCTCTTTATCTCTCCATTAACTGCCTGCTACTACAAGGAAGAGAGCTATTAATAGAGATTCTTCTTTACCCAAGAAAGTTATCTGCATAATAGGGCACCAGTGTTTTCTAAACATCTCCTTATACTTTCCTACTAATGGTCTTTCTCCCTTTTGTATCCTCAGAGCCCAACCCCTCTCCTTAGCTCGTGTGTCATGTTGTCTTATTGTCTTTAGAATTTCCATGTATGTATGGATTCTATTAAATTTGATTTTTTCATATTAATCTGTGTCAAGTCAACTTGATCTTTAGTCCAGGTAGAAGGGCCTTGAGGGGCATAGGGAATTCTTTCTCCTCAACAACAGTAAGAATTGTTTCATTAAACTTTTATTTCATACACACGTATACTCATAAAACTATGTTCAGTGGGTCACAATATAAAATGTATTTCCTATTGTTTTGGTCAAAACAGTTAAAAAAATTTTTTTGTTTAATGTTTATTTTTGAGAGAGAGAGAGAAAGACAGAATGCAAGCAGGGGAGGGACAGAGAGAGAGGGAGACACAGAATCTGAAGCAGGCTCCAGGCTCCAAGCTGCCAGCATAAAGCCCAACACGGGGTTCAAACCCACAAGCCAGAGATCATGACCTGAGCTGAAGTTGGACATTTAAATGACTGAGCCACTCAGGTGCCCCTGGTCACAACAGTTTTAAAGCCACTTATCTGGAACATTATTACTAGAAGCATTAAAATGGGTTAATTATGGATTCAATTTTTTTTAACAGACATAAGGCTATTCAGAATTTTAATTTTCTTTTATATAAGTTGGTTAGTTGTGTTTGGGGGGGAAATCTTCCTTTCATCTGACTTTTCAAATTTATTTGCATAAAGTTATTCATAGTGTCTTATCTTGTTTTAATATTTGTGGAATCTACATTAACATCTCCCTTTCCAATTTATACTGGTCACTTATGTTTTCTTTCTTTTTTTCTTGCCCAATCTTGGTAATATTTATACTTTATTATTATATTTTTAAAAATTTTATTGATTTGTTGATCTTACTGATTTCCTCTGTTGCATGTCTGCTTTCTGTTGCACCTGTAGTTATGGGAGGGAGGGAGGAAGTATGGGAACATATGGAATTTTCCTTTTTTGCTAACTATGCCCAGTTTTAAGTAGCCCATTGGTCAACTAGGGTCTATGGCTATATTGAAGTGGGTTGCTTAATAAGCCTGTTTGCATTCAGCCTGGTGGTCACTGTGGGCCCTTTTACCTTACTCAGGTTGCCATTGCTCAAGCCTGTTGCCTAAAAGCAGCCTCTACAGAAAGCACATTTTGATTCTTCCCTGTTTCTATAAAATGGATGAGAAATACCATCTCAAACACTTCTTAAAATAAAAGCTATTAAGTGTTCCTTATTCATAATCTCTTTGGGCAAGTAAGGACATGACAGTGATCCTCTTTTGTCTTAATAAAATTCAATGTATTAAAACTTTCCAGAAAATGGAAATCCTAACTATTAGAATCATGGCCAAACATTATTAAGACAACCAATTAGAATTATATTCTTTTTGATATAAAAGTTTACTTTCAAGGTACCTGGGTGGCTTAGTTGGCTAAGCTTCTGACTCTTGGTTTCGGCTCAGGTCATGATCTCACCGTTCATGGGTTGGAGCCCCACATAGGGGTCCACAGCTGGCAGCGGAGAGTCTGTTTGGGATTCTCTCTCTCTCTCTCTCTCTCTCTCTCTCTCCCCCTCCCCTGCTAGCACTATCAGGTCTTTCTCAAAATAAATAAACTTTAAAAAATGAGTTTACTTTCACAGTAACAATTTCTGTGGTCCAGTTACATCTGTAAGGATAGCTTTATTATGCCAAATAATCTGTTTTCCCAGAGTGTGGAGACAACAAAGATGCTTTCTCCTTTTCTTTTCCAGATAGGATGGCTCTCACCCACTGATAGAAGGGCCTACATGTTCAAGGCTCAGCACTAGAGTTGCATTAGCATGAAGAAAAAAGCCAAGCCCTAGAGACTCAAAATTTATAATATGAAAAGAGGGCAGAACAGAATTATTCACAAATAGAATGTAGAGCTGAGTTGTTTTGCCTCTCTAATTCTGAGTCATTTTATCACGTATGGAATGTCCTACAAAGAATAATTTTACCTCCTGATGTAGACATTACTTGACTCATGGCACACAGCGGGATGAAAACTGGCCTAGTTAATTGCAGTACCAAGTTTTTAGGAAGGAGCAGGTCATGGTCTTGGTTGTCGGAAGTCAGACAATTTGCTTCAGAAGATGTCATTTTGCAGTCTCTTGATTCAGCAATCCCGTATCTAGGGATTTGCTCTAAGGTAGTAACTATTTACATGTGTGAAGCTTTAACTATGAGGATGTCTATAAAAATGTTTAGAGTTCTATAAAAACTACAAAGAGCCTAAGTAGTCTCAATTAGGTAATGTAAGTTTATTTTATTGGAATATGATAAAGACAAAAATGATGCTTCTGATGAATATTTTATTCTATAAAAAACATTCCTACTATATTTTAATTTAATTTTTTTATGCTTATTTTTTTTTGAGAGAGGGAGAGACAGAGCAGGAGCAGGGCAGGGGCAAAGAGAGAGGGAGACACAGAATCCAAAGCAGGCTCCAGGTTGTGAGCTGTCAGTATAGAGCCTGACAGAGAGCTGGAATTCACCAACCACAAGACCTTGACCTGAGCCAATGCTGGACGTTAACCAACTGAGCCACGCAGACGCCCCCTACTATATTTTAAAGATAGAAATATTACATATGATGTAATTTAATTTTTATTTTTTTAAAGGACACATGGTATACTATATACTGTATGCTTTGATAAAATATCAGAAGGGATAAACACCAGGTTTTGACAGTTGTTATCTCTTGGAGTGGGGATTATAGGTGATTATATTTTTTGGCTTATCTGCAGTTTAAAATAACTTCTAAAAAAAGTCTATGATTTTTGCGTGTAATACTGAAAAACAGAAGCTTTTGCTTTATAAATTGCTTTAGAGCAATTGAAAGATGAGTGAATATGAATCCTTGCTGTGAGAATTTCCGGATATCTGACTTGGGTGACATTTAAAACACTGTTTAATTCTTTTTGAATTACCTTATATGTAGGCATAGATATGAAGGTATTCAACAGAATATTAGCCATGATTATGGTTATGGAAGGTGGAAAAATCTGGATATTTCCATCCGAGTTCAATCAGAGAAGCATACCAGTAGGAGTGATAGAGAGTATGGGATGTATTACAGGGATTTGGTCTTACACAATTGTGGTAGCTAGTTAAACAGCATATACACAGAGGTTACCTCTGCATCTGTGGCTGGGCCTGATGTCAGTAGTGAAGGCTGTCAGGAAAGAAAGGACATGAAATGAGAGAGAGCAGAGACACGCTGGAACCTGCAAGGATGAACTAAAACCCCACATCAGTTTCTCACCGATTTCACTGTTCTGACTCCAGTGATAACTTGAAGAAGATACCTGTGCCTATTATCACAAAGCTGATGTGCACGTGGCAGGAGGTAGAATGCCCAGAAGCCCAAGGAGGAATTCAGCTGGAACTGGAAGATCTGTGGCTCTGGCTGCTGTCTCACACCAAGGTGGGACGCAGATCTACGGCATCAGTCATGGTCTGTAACTGCACCCTACTCTCTACAAACCAGGTGGAAATACATAGTTGACCCTTGAACAAAGTCTCCACTTATACGTGAGTATTTTACAGTAAGTACTGTAAATATATTCTCTCTTCCTTATGATTTTCTTAATAACATTTTATTTTCTTTAGCTTACTTTATTGTAAGAATACAGTGTATGTAATACACATAACATAAAATACATAAACCATCCTTAATGATTGTAAGTAACCATTACTGCTTCTGGTTAACAGTGAGCTATTAGTAATTAAGTTTTGGGGGAGTCAAAATTATAGGGGTGCCTGGATGGCTCAGTTGCTTAAGTGTTTGGCTCTTGATTTTGGCTTAGGTCACAATCTCATAATTTGTGAGTCCAAGCCCTACATCGGGCTCTGTGCTGACAGCATAGAGCCTGCTTGGGATTCTCTCTCTCTTTCTCTTTCTCTACACCTGCCCTACTTGCTCTCTCTCTCTCTCTCTCTCTCTGTCTCTCATAATTGTATGAAGATTTTCAACTGTGTGGGGGTTGTGGGTGCTGGTGCCCCTAACCCCTGTGTTGTTCAAGGGTCAACTGGTACAACCAAATGGAGTAGAAGTATATTTCTGAGTATAAATAAACATGGCTTCTGCTATTTCAAGCCCCACATAAGGCCATTCTGTGGCCACAGAGAAGGAATTCTAGGCATATAGCTTAACTAAATTGATACAGTACGAGCTACCATGGCCTCTATTTGCTACTAACCTAATGGAGGACCATGGACAAGTTGCCTATCCTCTATGGCTCCCCAAACTTCTCAAAGATAATAATTTTTTAAAAAACCAGCACTAGCCCCTTTTTGCTTTTTATATATGTGGTAAAGATGAGAAAAATTAGATTTGTAAATTATTGGGTGAATGTTAGGATTAACATTAAAAATGTTAGTTTTGTATCATCATTTTAAGTTGTTTTATGTTTATTGTTCTCTGACATAGGCCTTCCTATGGATGTGCTGCTTTCTGTCAAGCCAACTATTGAAATACATAAAATATTAAGATTTGATAGACACACATGTATATAAGCCAAGAATAGCCCATAAGGTATGTCAGTCTTCTTAACAAGCAAATGAATACCTTGAGATTTTCTCCCCAATAGGAAACAATGATAATTTGTCTCTTAATTATCTATTAAAACAGTAACTCACAATTCTCTCCTCCATCAAGCTGCAAATATATAGCAAACAGACTATCTTTTATAATAATGCTGTCCAATGAGCCTAAATACTACCCATTGTCATGTGTCAAGTCACTACTATGTGTCATGCCCTGGCCAAATGGCTTTTAATATATAATATCTAATTTTCTCACTAACTGTGCAAAGTATTCATTTTTGCCAATCCAATTTGTGTGAACTAGTGTTTAATTGTTTAAACTTATACTTCCCTAATACTAGTCTACTGGTCATTAGGTTTCTTCTTCTCTGAATTGCTTATTTATATCCTTTGCTGAGTCCTGGCTCAGGCCATTACCAGCTGTATAAAATTGAACATATTATTTAAATCCTTTGCATCTAACTTTCCATATCTGTAGAAAGAAAAGTGTATAAAGGATTACTTTATAAATGTAGGGTGATTATTAGGATAAAGTGTATTCATGTATATTAACTATTATTAACTCATAGCACATATATTAATTTGTATTTGGATATAAATTCCCATTTGTTCTGTTATAAATATGTTCTCTCTGACAGTGGCTTGTCTTTAAACTTAATTTATAACATATGTTATCATATAGGAGTTTAACATTTTTATAATAATATATATCAGTACTTTTTCTTTTTTTTAAACTTTTTTATTTTTATTTTTTTCTTCTAATAGTTTATTGTCAAATTAGTTTCCACATAACACCCAGTGCTCATCCCCACAAGTGCCCTCCTCCATGCCCATCCCCCCTCCCTCCCACATCCATCAGTCCTCAGTTTTTGTCAGCATCCAAGAGTCTCTCATGGTTTGCCTCTCTCCCTTTCCCCCACCATTTCCGCCCTTCTTCTCCCCCTTGTTCCTCCGTCAGTTTCCTCCTAATCCTCCTATACGTGCAAACATATGGTATTTGTCCTTCTCTGCCTGACTTATTTCCCTCAGCATAACACCCTCAAGGTCCATGATTTATCTTTATAAAGAAATCATCTTTCCCTCAAATAATAAAATATCATGACATACCTTTTGTCCAGTTGTTTTAAAATTTTTTAATGTTTATTTTTGAAAGAGAGAGAAAGAGAGATACAGAACATGAGCAGTAGAGGAGCAGAGAAAGAGGGGACACAGAATCTGAAACAGGCTCCATGTTCTGAGCTGTCAGCATAGAGCCCAACGTGGAGCTAGAACTCCTAGACTGTGATATCATGACCTGAGCCAAAGTTGGATGCTTAACCAACTGAGCCACCCAAGCAACTCTCTTGCAGTTTTAAAATTTTGAGTTTCACATTTAGATATTTAATCTACCTGGAGTTTATTTTTATGTGATGTCAGGAAGTACACATCTTTTTTTTTTTTTTTTTTTTTTCCATGTAGAAAGCTGAGCTAGGCCATACCCCAAGTACTAGTATAGGTAAGAAATCTGTTGAGAATGAGACCTCACTTAGCTTGGGTTACTTTTACTTTCTCTGTTGTTTATTATGACCCAGTGAACGACCAGGACAAAGGATCACAGGAGGGTAAAAACATGTTTTTGAGGAAACAGTTCTCCCAAATTTCCTTGTAGTGTGGAAATGCCTCTGAGTACTTGGGGGTCTCAGCAGCCTGGGAGAGAAAAGTGCCAGAGGCCACAGAATCAAGACAGCCTGCCTTTTGTATCATCTTGGAGGTTGAGAGGACTTTGGTACGGGGTGTCACATCAACACTTAAGGATGACCCTGTGGGGGCGCCTGGGTGGCTTAGTCGGTTAAGCGTCCGACTTCCGCTTAGGTCATGATCTCGCGGTTCGTGGGTTCGGGCCCCGCGTCGGGCTCTGTGCTGACTGTCAGCTCAGAGCCTGGAGCCTGTTTCAGTCTGTGACTCCCTCTCTCTCTGACCCTCCCCTGCTCACGCTGTCTCTCTCTCTCTCTCCTAGAAATAAATAAAACATTAAAAAAAAAAAAACTTTAAAAAAAAAAAAAAGGATGACCCTGTGATCTCCTACAGGTGTTGGTACAATGCACACCTTCTATTCCATTTCTAATTGGGCCTCCTTGAGATTTTGGTGCCATGAGATGACACAGTTGTCCCAACTCCATTTATTGAGCAGTCCTCCCCATGACTGGTAACATTTCCCATACCAGAGACCTGTAAAAACCAATGTCTGTCTATGAATACAATAGCTAATATAATCTTTATGTAAAACCGACAGTTTCAGGACACCTGCATGGCTCAGTCAGTTAAGCATACAACTTAGGCTCAGGTCATGATCTCAAGGTCTGTGGGTTCAAGTCCTGCATCAGGCTCGGTGATAACAGCTCAGAGCCTGGATCCTGCTCTAGATTCTGTGTCTCCTTTTTCCTCTGCCCCGCCCCGATTAATGCACTCGCATGTGCTCACACACACTCTCTATCAAGAATAAATAAACGTTAAAAAAAAAAGACAACTTCAAATGTTGGCCATCTTGATTTTGGTTTGTGGATTCTAAATGTCCAAAGTTCAAATGCTTCAGAGTTGAAATGAAAGAAAACTAAATCCTTATTTTCCTTTTGATGACACATTCTAGTTTTTAAAGATTCATAACACAATCCAGAGCCTTTTTATACAGATGCCTAATTGTATGACATGGGCTCAGGCCTTGGATTTGTGCCTTCTGATAAATATAGTGGTGTCAGATAGCATAATGAGTGATTATAAGTGATTATAATTCTGTAGCCTTCTCAGAGTATGAAATTAAGTCAGTCCGTGAATTGGTCAGCAAACTCCCCAAAAAGAAAATTACTAATATGAGAAATGGAGGAATAAATGTGTGGTTATAGTCCAGTTTAATTTCCTGTGAACTGATTGCTTCCTTGGTAGTGGTCACTATGTGTGCCTCAGTGCCTTTGGGAAAGCACGCTCCTATGGTGTTATGATGGATAATAAAAACACAGAATCCTGAGGAAGAACATTGCTACATGGTATTAAAATATGGCTCTGGGATGAAAAAATGAGCTTGTGACACCTGACTAATAGGGAGATGGAGCACAGTGAGAATTATTCATAGTGGGTCATAGAATGAAAAAGCCAGGATGCCCATCGAGCAGAGCAGCCAGCAATACTCAGATGTTGTTTGCACACTGTTTCTCTAAATGACAAACTGTAGTCATCAGATCCTTCTCGAAACTTTCCATTCACCAGGTCTGCTTAGGCTAGCACACAAGTGATATTTTTACATGTACAGATGGCTGCTCACGGATCATATGGACGTCAGGAGCTGTGATGGGTCCTGGCTGTGGCACAGACCACCCAAGGCATTCCATGTGACTTCTTGGGAAACCTCTATATTTATTTATTTGGGGCATAAGATTTATCTTTGTGAGTGCTTCTCCAAAACTAATATACAAATAACCTTTGCACGTGGGGAGCATCTCTAAGGCGATGGAGAGAGGAGAGTTCAGGATTATGCTGGCTAGAGACAGAAGGCAGAAAGAGCCCAAAATGGGCTGAGAATGAGCTGTTGAGCAAACAAGATAAAATGCTTAGTTCTGCTGAACTGAGAATATCAACCTAGGGTCTGAACCCATAGGCAGGAATTCTCAGACTTAGATTGCTGCAGAATTTCCCGGGAAGTTTACAATAGAGATTCCTGTGCACCACGCCCTGCGATTCAGATTCACAGAGTCTGGAATGGACCCACAAACCTGCACAGCCCAGGTGTTTCTGAAGCATGTGGTCTGGGAACTCCATTCAGAGGAAATCCTCTACTGCTGGTGAGTGGTTGTATGTGGTAGGGGTTCATGAAAAGGACTGTGGAAACGAACATGCACCTGAACACCCAAAGTGGTATGACAAATTGGGCATCCAGACATGCCTGTGTATTTGATGAGGGAGCATAAGGCAAGTTGACAGGCCACAATTTCCTTAAAGCCCACAGTCCATTGACAAATACTTGAGGCTGGCAGAGTGAAACGTTTCTCCAGGAGCTCCCTGCTATCTTAATGATAATGATTTGCTAGGGGGAAAAACAACCTTAGCTTGACAATAGCTAGGCCTCCAATGTTCTGTGAGTCTTTAGCATGTGAAATCTTGATAGAAACTTCCCCTGGACTTTACCTCCCCCAACTCCATAGTATAAAACCAGTCTTTCCTCATGGTCCCAGGGCAGCTCTTGCTCACAGGTCCTGTCCCTGTGCTTCAATAACATCACCAAAGACATCTTCAAGAATTCTTTCTTGGCCATCAGCTCTGGACCCCATAAAACCCATGAACCCCACTATCACCCAAAAAAAAACCTCATCACATTTTTCAGAGATAAAAATCTAGAGGCACCGGGATGGCTCAGTAGGTTAAGTAGCTGACTCTTCATTTAGTCTTAGGTTATGATTTCAGGGTCATGAGATTGAACCATGTGTCCACTTCTGCATTGACAGCATGAAGCCTGCTTGGGATACTCTCTCTCCTACTCCTCTGCCCCTCCCCCCTTGTGTGTGTGCATGTTCTCTCTCTTTCTCTCATAATAAATGAATAAACTTTATTTTTTTTTTTAAAAAAAAAGTCCATACCTTTCCTCACATACTTGGAAGGATCCATGTCCCCTCAGAAATTACAAACCATAGTAGCATGTAGTCTCCACAAAGCTAATGATCAGATCTCTATTTCGACAGGTGTTTAACTTCTCTTCCAGATTACTCCCCCAAATCCATCCAGCATTTCACACAAGTATGAACATACTTGACCCTAGAAGGCTCTGGTCAGAGACAATGGCTGGGTCCCTGTGACTCTGTTGTCACTATTGGGAAAGTAACACAAAGGGACATCCTGCTGAGATGGATAGGCAGCTTGTCTCTGGAAACAAAGATAGCAGTGCTGTTTTGTGCACTAGAAAGCCTTGCTAATTGCTTCCAAAGATAGCCAGAGGGACATGGAGCTCCCCCAGGAGCTGGTTCTCCTCAGACAGGGCATGGGAAAGGACCCTCAGAGTCAAAGGTCTGATTAGAAAGAGGTTTTTCTAGTCCTCTGGCTTCAGTTCCAGAGCCCCCACAGCTCTTTGAGCTTCCAGAACCTTCCTCACTTGTCCCTTGGGCTGTGTAAAACTGAAGAAAAGCCCACAGTTACACAGGACCCGCAGCCATTTTTTTCATTTATCATGTGACTTCTCAAGCACTTATTGTTGTTAATTTACACGAATTATTCTTTCAAACTGTTTGAACAAGATAAAAGAATCATAGTTTAGTTGTTTATTATTATTATTATTATTACCTTACCTTTGCAGAAATGAGATGAGAGAAGTGTCCATAATCCTCTTCTGACTTAGAGGACTCACAAATATGTATGTCTTTCAGTAAAAAAAGCATACCTCATAGGGAACATTATCAGAATAACATTTTTAAACAAGACCAATGAAGATTACCACCTTCATAAAAGGTACAGTTACATCCACGAGCTGTAGAAACAATCTCTGAAATTCAGACATTTAGATGTTTTATTACTCCTGAGTTAGAAATAACACTGACAGGCATAGTTAAAGATGTATAAGAATATTTCTTTGTGTTTTCATTTTGTTTTGTTCCATACAGAAGAAGATATATTTTCTTCTTAACTAGGTGAGATTTCTTTCACCTAAAATTAGAAGGGTCTATTATTTTAGGACTTTGATTTCCTTGACTTAGCACTGTGAGAAGTAATGCAGACCTGCTCTATTAATATCCTTAAAATCTTAAAGTATAGAGCAGGGAAAAAGTAGGAAGAGAATTTAATAAATTGGATGTGGAGTGTGTGAGGTGCGGCTTGATTACCCTTTCTAACTCCCTGCTTCTTCCCACCAGCCTCCAACTAGGTAACTCAGCCTCTTCTTCACATAGAAAGTAGAGGTTCCCCGCCATGTGACCTGCTCAAATTCCTTCCTACCACCTCCAGATCTGAGTATATCTTTACCTCCCTCCTTCCTGTTTCAGGAATAGAGTACTCATCCTTCTTCTTGGCTTATGATTATATTCCTTTTGATAACTCCATGACTTTGGCCTCTCAATTTCCATTCATTTCCCTGCCTCCCCCATTTCCTCTCCTCTGCCTGTCTACATGTTTGCATCTCCCTCACCACCTCATTCCCAGGCCCTTCACCTTCTGTCCTTCCTGAAAAGCTGATCTGTGTCTGCCTCCTCTGCACACCCTCACCCCAGCCCCTACTGATACTGCTCACCAGTGACACCCTAAATGCTAAATCCACTCCTCTCCTGCAGGGCGTTTTCCCTGACTGTTGCTTCCTGGCTTCTGTTCCTCCCCTGCCCTTGAGCACTGATATTCACCAGGATCTCATGCTCCTTCACTCCCTTCATTCCCAAAGCTATTTTCACTTTCTCTAGTGACTTCAGCTGCCACACACCTGCTCCTGATGATTAAGTCTACACACATGACTTCGGTTTCTTAAGCATAAGGCACTCATCTCCAGCTACATCCTGGACACCTCCATTTGTGTCCTTCACAGGCACTTATCCCACACATCAACCCACTGTTTTCTCTCCATTCCTGGTCTATGTGAAGAAGGCCACTCTCTGTTCTGCATCATGAGCCTGACCCCTTAGAGGCCTCTCCAGCTCCTTCCTTTCCTTCAGCCTCCAATAATCATCCCCAATTCTTGCCAATTCTCCAGCTAAAATGTCTGAGTCCACCCCCACTTTCCCTTCCTCCTGACACTGCCTTGGGTCCAGCCCTCACTATTTTTCACTTGCAGATGTTTCCTGATAGGTTTCCATTTTAGGTCTCACTTCTCACATAAGCTTCTCTCAGTAGCCACAGCTGTGGGCAGGCCCCGATGACTTCCTGATACATACACAATACATCCCACTCCTGAAGTGGCATATTGGCTCTCCAGGATAGCATTGCATGTCCCTAACCAGTGTGATTCTCTCCTTCTAACTCCCTTTCTCCATCAGAAGTGAGGCCAAGTTCTAACATCAGAGCTTGTGGCAAGCACTCTGTCTGCAGGTGGGAAGAGTAGTTTACAAAAATGATACCACTCATTTCCCACTCTCTCTAAAAGTCTGCAACCTGACAACCTGCTTCCATTTCACTTCTTCGTTCTTTCCTTTAATATCTTTGTCATAGTCATAAGTATCTCCCAAAAGATTCCACAATTCCTCTCTCCTCCTACTCCAACTATCAGCCATGCTTCTGCCCCAGCCTTTGGAAACACCAAACTTCCCTTTTCTCTGATGTTTTGCCATCTATGTACCTTTCATATGGCTACTCCCCATCCTCTGCCTGCTCTGCTGGGCAAACTCAATTGTTCTTCAAACCCCTTGTTGAAGCCACCTCCACTGTAGAGTCATCTCTGCTTCCCCCACAATGGACATACTGCTCTCGTGCCTCATAAGGAATTACTAACGTGTTTGCTTTTCCTTGCTACAGCATGACCTCCTTGAGATTGGAGATTATTTCTTACTCATCTTCCTATTCTGGTGCCTGGCATATACCTGGAGCTCAATAAATGTATAAAGAAATTAATGAATAGTGAGTAAAAGATTATCATTGTTCCAAGTGTCATGGCAGAACAGTAGGACTGGAACACGGAGCCCCCAGCCTTCTGAGGGTGAAAAGTAGTAGGTGATGTAAGGCAAATATATAGGGAGCCCCTTGAGGCAGACAGGGCAGTGGAATCAACTAGTAAATGGTGTGGCTGAGAGGAGGAGGCAATGTTTCAGGTTGCTTCACATTCCAAGCAAGAGTCATCTGCATTCCTCTTTTCTGTCCTCCTCCAACTCCTGAATCATCAGGCTAGAAAGACTCCACAGCAAATTGACTTATCCCATGCACCCACCCATCACCTGTCTAGAAGACATAGGCTGGGGAAGCCATTAGAGCCAGTGCCTGTGTCACCATCAGATCCACTGTTCTGATCTCCATCAGGCTGATGTGGGGCATGTGAGCTGCTTGTTTATGTTTTCTTGTTTTCAGTTAAGTTCTTATTCTAATTGGTCTTCATGAAACCCCTCCTTCTTATTCAAATTTGCCCTTCTATGGAGATCCGTTGGACGCAAGCCATTATCTTTTCTACTGATTGCCATTCCTATTTACTCTTGCTTGCTAAATTACTAATTCTCATCTATACTCTCCCATTATTTAGTCTCTATTTCCAAACACCAGCAGTTTGCTCTCTTAAATATTTCCTATCTAACACCTATGAACTTTCCCCTATGTGTTTCCTAAAGATTCTCTCTTGCTTCTCTCCTGTGCCTATACTTCAAATAGAGGCTTTATATTCTCATTTCATCATAGCCTCTGCCTGCCTAGACAGGATTCTTGATTTTTCATCATTTCATAGGATTGAGAGCTTTCCTCTCAATAAATTATTCATTCATTCACCTAATACATATTGAGTGTTGAGTCACTTAATTTTTGTATTGATTCAGCATAAAACTATGGGGAAAAAAGAAATCACTCTAGGTATCTTAAACAGAGAAATTTAATTCAGGAAATTTGTTACAAAGTGTTGGGAGGATTAGAGGGTAAAGTTAAAAACATTAACCATATCAAGTGTTGACAAGGATGTGGAGCAACTGGAATTCCCATGTACTGCTAGTAGGAATGTAAAATAATATAACTATGGAAAATTACTTTGCTGTTTCTTAAAGAGTGAGACATACTACTACCGTATCTACCGTATAATCCAGTCATTCCAAGCTTAAGTATTTACTCAAGAGAAATGAAAGAAGATATTCATACAAAGACTTGTACACAAATGATCATAGTAGCTTTATTTGTAATAGCTTAAAACTGGAAACAAACAAATGTCCGTCAAAAGGTGAATGAAAAAACAAACTGATACATATACACAACAGAATACGATGTAGCAACAAAAAAGGAATAACAGATTAAAATATGTCATTTTATGACATATCAGATAAAGGGTTAATATCCAGAATCTATAAGGAACTCACCAAACTACACGCCCGAAAAACAAACAACCCAGTGAAGAAATGGGCAGAAGATATGAACAGACACTTCTCCAAAGGGGACATCCAGATGGCCAACAGACACATGAAACGATGCTCAGCATCCCTCCTCATCAGGGAAATACAAATCAAAACCACACTGAGATACCACCTCACGCCAGTCAGAGTGGCTAAAATGAGCAAATCAGAGAACTCTAGATGCTGGCGAGGATGTGGAGAAACGGGCACCCTCCTACACTGTTGGTGGGAATGTAAACTGGTACAGCCCCTCTGGAAAACAGTGTGGAGATTCCTCAAAAAATTAACAATAGAACTCCCCTATGACCCAGCAATAGCACTGCTAGGAATTTACCCAAGGGATACAGAAATGCTGAGGCATAGGAGCACATGGACCCCAATGTTCATAGCAGCACTCTCCACAATAGCTAAAACATGGAAAGAGCCTAAGTGTCCATCAACAGATGAATGGATCAAGAAGATGTGGTTTATCTATACCATGGAATACTACATGGCAATGAGAAACAATGAAATCTGGCCATGTGTAGCAACATGGATGGACCTTGAGGGTGTTATGCTGAGTGAAATAAGTCAGGCAGAGAAGGACAAATATCATATGTTTGCTCATATAGGAGGATTAGGAGGAACTTGACGGAGGAACAAGGGGGAGAAGAAGGGAGGAAATGGTGGGGGAAAGGGAGAGAGGCAAACCATGAGAGACTCTTGAATGCTGACAAAAACTGAGGACTGATGGAAGTGGGGGGAAGGGGGGATGGGCATGGAGGAGGACACTTGTGGGGATGAGCACTGAGTGTTATGTAGAAACTAATTTGACAATAAACTATTTGTAAAAAAAAATATGTCATTTTAATTATGCTTAGTGAAAGAACTCAGATTTAAAAAAAGAAAATACTATATGATTCCATTTATATAAAATTCTAGAAAATGCAAGCTATAATGACAAGAAGCAGATCTATGGTGGGGGAAGAAGAGGGAGAGATTACAGAAGAGCATGAGAAACTTTTGGAGCATGAGAAATAACATTTGTTATTTAATATGCCATCATCACAGTATATACTTATGTTAAAATTTATCAGATTATATAATTTAGATACATGTGGTATATGTCAACAAAATTGTAAGTGAATAATCTCAAAAGGAGGCTGGAATGAAAAATGGCAAATTGTAACATTACTCAGAGATTAGCAACTGCAAAAAGCTCCCATCCACTTATAGGGTTGGAGAAACATAAGCAAAAATTAGGTTCACAGAGCCCATGTTCCTTGGCCATTAAGACTAATGGGGTCTCTACTAGAGCTGCTATTTCAATTACCACCTCTGCTTCTCTCCGGGAATCTAGGAGCACACACTCTCATTACACCACAGCACCTGGGGAGTATGAAGTCATGTATAAATGTTGCTGCTTGTGGAGTGTTCATGGAGTCAAAGAGAGCTGCCTCTTGCTTGAGGCATCACCTAAAGCAGAAAAAAAAATGGCTCTCCCTTCTGTCTTTCAAACTCCTTGCATCCTCGTCTCCCACTGATAGAAACTAATGAGAAGCCAGCTGGGAAGAAAGTTTATTTTGCAGGGTTCTAGCTCTCCATGATCAAAGGAGAATAACGAAAGGAGCTGCAGGCCAATGGACAAGTAACTGACCCAACTGTCTGGTATATTTCTCTTGGCAGAGGAAAATATAAAATAAGTAAATCCATGGTTCTTACTTTTGTGGATCTTGTCTCTTAATACGTCCTGGTTCTCCTGAGGTTACATGGCTCTCCCATCTAAATAGCCCGCTTTAACAGCAGATGTAAAGACCAAGAGAAAAGCACAGGACACAGGCGCCGAATGTGGGAGGCAAAGAAAGAGTGTATTCAGGTGAGTGGGGACCGTACTAGCATATTTAGAAAGTAGGCCTTTTTTGCCACCAAACAGCTTTTTGAGGATTTAACAGCCAGCCTCTGAAATAAACCTGTCATTGCTTTCTGTGAAACCCTGCTAGAGAGATAGAAGCCCTCCAATATTAATTCTAATACCTACATCTTAATTTGCTTTAGACTCAAAAGGTTTTTTTTTTTTTTTTAATGTTTTATTTATTTCTAGGAGACAGAGAGAGACAGCGTGAGCAGGGGAGGGTCAGAGAGAGAGGGAGTCACAGACTG
>NW_024081071.1:67797-89497 GCF_003009895.1 Hyaena hyaena
TCAACTATTATTTATCTCCACATAATAAATATTTCTTGAAATATAATCTTAGAAAAAAGGGAGATAACATTATTATTTTCACCTATGAGATAAAGGATGAAGAGATGGACTCAACTGATATCATTTATGGAAAAATTATAACTACAAATGCATAATCAAGGATATTTCCCATTGGTAAGTATTCTGATATTTAAAAATGTAAGCAGATACATTAAAAATTTTAATAATATATCAAATATAGATTTTTATATTAACAATTAAAAGAATAAGATATATTATATTCTGCAGAAGTTGAAACACTTGAAAAACTATGAAACTGTGGACATACATCAAAGTCTGCAGAGCTTGTATTTTATTTTATTATTACTTTTTTAATGTTTTTTATTTCTAGGAGAGAGAGAGAGAGAGACAGCGTGAGCAGGGGAGGGTCAGAGAGAGAGGGAGTCACAGACTGAAACAGGCTCCAGGCTCTGAGCTGACAGTCAGCACAGAGCCCGACGCGGGGCTCGAACCCACGAACCGTGAGATCATGACCTGAGCGAAAGTCGGACGCTTAACCGACTAAGCGACCCAGGCGCCTCTAGACTCAAAAGGTTCTTGAAGGGCAGTAGGTGCACTAAAGATCTCAGAAAGCTATGCTTTGAACACAGAAACTTATAATCAATTTTGAAATTACATTTTTTATATCCTACAGATTAAAGTTCAGTTCCTTAAAAGCCTGCTGAGTTTTTTCGTAATAACCATTTACAAAGCAGGAGCTAATTTAATGTAGAAAGAATGAATTTTTAGTGTAATTTTTGGCATTCACTTCTGTTTCAAATGGTGTGGGAGCTCCACATGGTGAGTTCATGTATTTAAAAAAATGATATCTCATTAAATTCACTTGACACTGACAAATCCACTGGTCACAGCCTGTTCAGTAATGCCTAACAAAAGAAACACTTTGGAAAAACAAATGTAATAAAAAAAAGAAACTGCTTTGTCATATATGTAAGTTCAGATGTTTAAATGTGAACCCACATACTCATAATAGTGTTTGGAGTGTAATAAAGTTTTGAAATTCAGTTTACTTATACAAGTAATTCATAAATAGCCAACATGATCATTCAAAAGTACAGATAATGGAAGAAGTTTTTATGGCCCCCTCATAATCCCATTTGTCTAGAATCACTGCTATTTGTATGTTTGTGTAGAATCCTACCCTTTCTCTGCATTACCTACATATGCACTCATGAGATTGCATGTGCCATGTTGAAAAAACTTGTACATAAGTAGAGGTTAGTCAATTACAAAATTGGCTGTATACTTTTCAGCTCCTTTCATTGAGAAATGGAGTTTATTTTCACACCCCTTGAGTCCAGTGATGTGCCAATTCCAAACTAGAAGACTGGAGCTTTTACTCTCACTGCCTTGGAACTCTGAAACCAGCAGGGAACAAACCTGGACTAGCCATCTGGAGATCAAGAGACCACATGAAAAGGGGCCCCAGACACCCAGTCTACTTACCAAATGAATGCAAATGTCTAAGTAAGTCCACCTGAGATTAGCTGACTCAGCCCAAACCATAAGAATTGCCCACTTGAGTGCAGCCCAAATTACTCATCTGTATAATTTTGTGCTAAAAAAATTGTTTTAAACAACTAAATTCAGGGACTGACTGGTTTGTTATTGGTAGAAGCAAACTGATGATACTAGATAGTTCTATAGTAGTTCTAGAACTGCTTTTCTTTACTCACTATGCTACAAGGGGTTTGACTTGTCAATACATATAGATCCATCTTATTCTTTTTAAGAGTTGCATACATTTCCATATTATAGATATTCTATAGTTTAATATTTTCTCTATGCTGGACATTTAGGTTGTGCCTGCCTGGCTCCTTCTTTATCTCCCTACTCCCTCTTTTTTCTGTATTATAAGTATATCTGTACAGTTGTACAGTTATCCCACTCTGTCTTTTCTCGGATAATATTGGTTATCTTTTTCATACAGTTATTTTTAAAAATATAATAAAATTTATCAATCTTTTCCTTAATGGCTTCTCTAGTGTAAATTTTGCTCAAGAGCAGTGTTCCAAGCAAATATATACTCTAGTTCTTTCTAATAAAGAATTTTAATTAAGTGCCTGTGTTTATTTGTGGGTGTATTAGGTTTAATTCATTAATCCTCTAAAATTTATTTGAGTTTATAGTGTGAAATAGGGAATATTTTTGCCAACTGGATTGCCAATTGTTCTTTTTTTTTTAAAGATTTTATTTTTAAGTAATCTCTGCATACTACATACAATGTAGAGCTCAAACTTACAACCCTGAGATCAAGAGTCTCATGCTCCCAGTGCCACATGGATGGCCAATTGTTCTAAACACCATTTAGAGTAGTTCTTCATTTTGCACGGATTGGAAATAACCACTTTTACTGTGTGTTTAAATGATCTGCTTCAACACTCTATTCCATTCCATTGATCTATTTGTTATCGTCTGTTACCAGATCAATAACAAAATGACTATTACAACAATTACTACTGCTTCATGGTACATTTTGACATTGGCAATCTATCTTTCTTTTTTTCTGAACACTTTCCCCCTCAAAATGATTTGAGAGTTGGTTTTAAAATTCTATGAAAAAGGAATTTTGGAATTTTAATAAGGATTACACTAACTTTACAGATTAATTTGCCATCAATTTAACTTTTATTTATTTATTTTTAAATGTTTTATTTATTTCTAGGAGAGAGAGAGAGACAGCGTGAGCAGGGGAGGGTCAGAGAGAGAGGGAGTCACAGACTCTGAAACAGGCTCCAGGCTCTGAGCTGGCAGTCAGCACAGAGCCCGATGCGGGGCTCGAACCCACGAACCGCGAGATCATGACCTAAGCGAAAGTCAGACGCTTAACCGACTAAGCCACCCAGGCGCCCCTTAACTTTTAACATTAACTCTTGTCATCAATGATCATGATATGCCTTTATTCACATATTTCCTTACAACATTTAGTAAAGTTTTGTAGTTTTCTTTTTTAATATATTGCATGCTTATTCTTTGGCTTAGCCCTCAGAATTGCATAGTTTTTAAGGCTATTTACATTTTCTAATACATTTTTAAGTGTATTTTTATTTTATGTTTTTAAGTTTCTTTTGAGAGAGAGAAAGAGTGTGTGAGTGCACGTGGGAGGGGCAGGGAGAGAGGGAGAGACAATCTCAAGGAAGCTGCACACTGTCAGTAAGGAGCCCAATGCAGAGCTGGAACTCACAAACCATGAGATCATGACCTGAGTGGAGATCATGAATCAGACACTTAAACAATTGAGTCACTCTGACACCCCATCTAATGCATTTTAAAATTTATTTTTGCTCATGTTCAAGAAAATTATTCCTGAAAATAGTTTTGTTTTGTTTTGTTTTTTAATTCGGCCATTTTGGTAAACTCATTCATTCTAATAATTTGCCAGTTGATTCCTTTGGATTTTCTGGGTAGATAATCATATCATTTGAAACTGAGAGTTTCTAACTTTTATTATACCTTTCATTTCATCATTTTACTTTTGGGGGACTACTGAATTGACTAATCACCCCCGCCCCCCATGTGTTTGTATTCATCTGTTCAGGCTGCCATAACTGAAGACTACAGTCTGGGTGGCTTAAACACCAGAAATGTACTTTCTCACAGTTAGGAGTCTGGAAGTTCAGGATGAAGTGCCAGCAAGATTGTTTCGGATGAGACCTCACTCTTCATGTTGCAGACAGTGCCTTCTCACTGTGTCTTCTCCTACCCCTTTCTTCATGTGCTCTAGAGAAAGGATTCTAGTGTCCCTCTTCTTCTTATAAAGACACCAGTCTTATCTGATTAGAGCCCTATCTTTATGCTTCATTTGGCCTTAATTATTTCTTTAAAGCCCTATCTCCAAATACAGCCACACTGGGGATCAGGGCTTCAACATATTTTATTTCTGGGATATCAACATAATCCAGTTTCTGTATTAACATTAAAAATAATACTTTTAAGGGCACTTGGCTGGCTCAATTGGCAAAGCATGTGACTCTTGATCTCCGGGTTTTGAGTTCGAGCCCCATGTTGGGTGTAAAGATTACTTAAAATCTTTTTAAAAATAATGATTTTAAAATATTTTTATTTTTTATTCTAAATATCTGAGAAATTAATGTGTGAAAAATGTACAAAAGAAACAAAATTAATTTGATATAAATCAGAGTCATCACAATCACATAGGTTTATTTGAAAAATGTATGTTTGTGCATAGATCACCTAGTTCATGGTAGAGACAGACCAAATATTTAAACAATACTTATTGATTGACAATAGAACTGCCACAAACTTTTGCTAGTACGTGTGTTTTGTGTCTAAAATGTCCATAAGTAATTGTGTTTAATATCATATAGATAAGTGGTTGATGTTCAAAAAGCAATCATTCATTTTTTTTTCCATTCATTCAGTAAAGACTTGCAGTTGAGCAGTGGGTATATTTCAATACAAAGACATCATCTCTTCCTGGTGTTTGAAGACTTTAGTTTATTCTCCTTGAACTAAAGTGGTAAATATGTAATAAATAGAAATCTTTATTTTCTCGCTGGCTCAAGGAAGTAGGCAAAATAATATTGCTATACAGTAGTTTATAATTCCCACTCTGTTATGAATTAGAAGTTTTTGGGCAAAATACCACATTTTAAGGCATAATTAAACAGTTTATATGTTTATTCTGTGTGACTTCCGCACAAAATTATTCTTAAACTTTCATTGACTGAAAAAAAATGATATGACTTAGGTAAAGTATTAACATGTTTTAAACACATTGTAAACATTCAACAATTGTTAGTTTCGGGGCGCCTGGGTGGCTTAGTCGGTTAAGGGTCCGACTTTCGCTTAGGTCATGATCTCGCGGTTCGTGGGTTCGAGCCCTGCGTCGGGCTCTGTGCTGACTGCCAGCTCAGAGCCTGGAGCCTGCTTCAGTCTGTGACTCCCTCTCTCTCTGACCCTCCGCTGCTCACGCTGTCTCTCTCTCTCCTAGAAATAAATAAAAATATTAAAAAAAAAAAAACAATTGTTAGTTTCCTCCTAATCCTTAAAAGAGCAAAAATTAAAGTTATGCATAATGAAAAACAAATACTTATTTGATATATGCCTTATATAGGTTATACTTTTTGCAAGACTGCAGACTTCATTCTTTCTCCTTCTTTCTATTCCATAGCCAATCTCAAGAAGGCTGTTAAAAATTTGTTTTTATTATTGAAATATAGTTGACACACAATATTATATTAGTTTCAGGTGTACAACATAGTGGCTTGACAACTCTATACCTTACACAGTGTTCACCATGGTACCATCGGTCACCATATGACATTTTTATAATATTATTCATTATATTTCCTATGTTATACTTTTCAGCCTCTGACTTATTTATATTGTAACTGGAAGTTTGTACCTCTTAATTCCCTTCACCTGTTTTTCCCACTCCTTCACTCTCTTCCTTTCTGGCAACTACCAGTTTGTTCTCTGTATTTATGAGTCTGTCTGTTTCTAGGTTTTGTTGTGATTGTTTTATTTTTTTATATTTCACATGTAAGTGAGATCATATGGTATTTGTCTTTGTCTTATGTCACTTAGCATAGTGCCCTGTTGTAAGATGCCCGTGCTATGCAAAGCAATCTACACATTGAATGCATTCCCTATCAAGGAGGGTCTTTTTTTAAAAAATGAACATATTGACTAAAATCTCACACTTTTACAGACATGACTGGGCTCAGATATCCTTGGGTCCAAATCCCTGCTCTGCGTCTTTTATGGTTTGGTAACCCTGGCAAGTTCATTATTCTCTTTCAGCCTCAATTTTCCCATTTATAAAATTAGGATAATCATACACGCCTTACAGATCTTCTGTGAGAACTACATAAAATAACATATGTGAAATCCTATGTAGGAGCTCAGTAGATGACATGTTATTATTGTTATTATTATTGTAATTAAACCTTGTCATATTTTCTTGTATACTGATTTAATTTGAAATATTTAACTTGTTCATAGTAATGAGTCTAGACAAATCTTACAGAGTCTAATTTCTAACTATGATTTAAAAAAAAAAAAGCTACTTGAACTTTAGAGTTTCTTGTAATATTATATCCAGGACTCCAAATTTTGTTCTCAGATGCACCAAAGAGTATAAAACATCCTTTGTTAATGGTGAAAAATAAACAGCTTCTTAGGAAATAAGACTTCGTCACACAAGAGTATATAGATTTATGTCCAGTTCTTTGATTAAAAAAAGAGAAAAAGCCTTTCTGGAATCAGAAATGTTTCTCAAACCACTATAGAATAACAATTATGACTCTCCACTTGTTATTTTTATTACAGGATTGAAAAAGATGACTTTTTACAATGCCTACACCGGGAGGATATTATTCTACAAATAAGGGCCCAGCGTGACATTTATGAGAAAGCCAGGGTCCTCCTGCACAAAACTGATTGGTTCTCAGCCAATGGGATCCGGGGCGTTGCAAATAAAGGCACCTTCTTCACTGGGCCCGATCAGATGCAGAGCAGAGTATTTCCTTTGCCTTTGGAACTTCAGGAAATGCTCAACTCCTATCTGGGCAGCACACATCTGTGGCCAACAAAGAGAAATCAGGCTTTGAAAATGAAACACCTTCTTTCTCAATTCCCTTCCATCTTGGCCATCTATTGCTTCTGCATGCTACAGATTCCCTCCTCAGGTAAGGAGATCCCTTCATCAGACCCCAGCTGGCCTGAGTTCTAAGGAAGACTGAGACAGATCTTGATCTATCAGGGTGATTCTGGGTTCTGGAAGGAGTCAAATTTAATCCCCCCACCTCCATTTCCACCCTTTTGAAATGGCTTCCCATTCATCCCTAACCTTTAAGAGAGGATGGACAGAACTAGATGCTGCAGCCTTTTACCGAAGGACGTGACTTTCCCTTGTGAAACTCTTGTTAAACTGTTCCTGACTCAGGGCTGTCCCAAAGAGGCGCTGCTAAAACCGTGAGGGATATGAGTTGGAGACCCCAACATCTTAGCCATCTGTGTTCCTAGAATTCTGAAGAGAGAACAGAGGAGGTAAAGTTGAGTTTACAGACTCTAGGACTGAGGATTGAGGGACAGTTGGAGAGGAGCGGGAAAGGAACGCACACAGGAAAAAGGAATATTTTCGTGGCTTTTCGGTGGACTCCCTATAGGCAGGATCCCAGACAGAGCTGCGGAGGCTCCGGGTCTTAGTGGGCTTGGGGCGCTGTCCGAGGTGCTGACGGAACGCCAACTTCTGAGGACTAGTACCTTTGCAGGGAACCAAGGATGAGATATGGGATCAGTAGTTCGAATGCGTTACCCATTTCAAGGTAATTCGCCAAATGATGCAAGGAGGCATGTCATGGCAGCTCCAACTGGAAACACGGACTATTTCAAGATTTCAGATTTTTCCATTAGAATTTTGATTTAGGGGTGTAGACAATTTTTGAAAATATATTCAAACAAAATATGTTTCAAACAGTATGTTTTGCTATGTCTTATGGTGTAATCTCAAAAGCTAGGTATTGCAAGGAACCTTGGAAGTCATCTAATTTAACCTTTCGTGGCAAGCAAGGATCTATGATTTCCCTATTTGATTATTTTCAGTGACACCCAACTCACTACCAGCCTAAGAGAGCCAGTAACTAACTGCCTCTTCTGGGATCCAATAGAATCTTGTTTATATTACACTTTGTTATTACCTTTTATTTATCAGTCTATATATTTATATATATCTCTCCTTTTTTCCTGTTTAATTTTTTTTGTTTCCTAATGGTAAGGTCCCTATGGTCTTTATCATTTGTACTGTTAACACAGAACCTCTTAAGAAATCCTTATAGTATTGGTTCAAATTACTTTGCATTTTTGAATGGTTCCAATCATTAAAAATCTCTTTACACTAAACTGAAATCTGATCACATGTAACTTGCAATCATTAGTCTTAGTTATATATATACATATATATACACACATACATATGTACATATACATATGTACATACATATGTATATATAAGTGTGTGTATATATGTATATATGTGTGTGTATATATGTATATATATACATATGTATATATACGTGTGTATATATATGTATATACACTCTCGAGCTAGATATTCCCTGTCCCACATTTTAAAAATCTAAGTTCAGGGTTTTACATTTATCCCATTTAATTTCATCTCTCCAATTGATTCCTTCAATTGCTGTATTAGCTATTCCCCCAAGTATTGCATCATGTACAAATAAGATGAAGTCTTCATTTAGGCCAGGTAAAGGCTGACTTGAATAGGGTGCAGCTGTGTGCTGGTAGCAACCTTGCCCAGAACCTACCCCTGAAAAGTCTGATGAAGCAGAAAGACAAGTTATCTGTATTTCTTAAAAATTCCAAGAGTGATTCTGATGCACACACTTTCTTGACACCATTTCCTAATATACTATCTTCATAAATTCCATAAATATACAAATTAAGTTGTTACCTAGGTATCTTTTCCCTCTTGAGATACTCTTATATTGCTAACTTCTAATAAATTAAAAAAATCATTTTAATTAATTTTAGTACAAATCTCACATTTACTGTTGGTAGGTAGAAGTGTGTTTTCTTTGTAAGTCCTTATAAAAATATTTATTTCTAGAATCTCTGTATGTTTTTCATGATAAAGACTGAAAAATTAATGCTATGGCCTTTTTTCTCTAATTAATATTTTTATGATTGCTCATAATAGGATTTCCTCAACTGCTAGCTGATCCCCCAGATGGCTTGGATATCATGCAGCTTGAGGTATGCTGCTATTGAGTAATGTGAGATTTTTATTTCATCTTGGCCTTGAAAATATGTGGATAATGTTCACTTAAAACTATTTTAAGATCAGATTCTTGGCTGCAGCAGGAATTCATATTGCCATTTTCATGGCCTCATTTAAGGCATCCTGAGAGTTGTGTTGAAATTCACTGCCACTGTGTGAGAAGATAACAGAAAGTTCATACTTGGGACAATTTTATAATTTTGTATGTGTTTTAATAGATTTCTATTGACTAAGGAATTTATACTTATCTTTGACTCATTTTTCATATTTTTATTTAGCGGCTGGCATATTGGGCAACTCTTTCTAGGCAACCTAAGGTAAAAAATATATATACATATAATTCTTCTGTTAGTTATAAAAATGCACGTGTTTATATCATAATTGATATATGTAAGAAGCATGCCTTTTTGGTACCTACAGGAGAGATCTGTGTGCAAGTGTAAACACACGTGTAAGAATGTAGTTTTAGGAAATGACAAGTGAATCCATCATATATAAAATACCATAAAATATTGGAGTTCATGTATATTCTTATAATTATTATAAGAATACATACATGTAAAATTATATTAATTATGTATGTTATAACATATCATGCAATATGTTACAAATTGATATACTCTGATGTAATAGTTCTTCTAAACAATAGATGTCATGTAAAGGACCTAACAGTGATAGAAATCGCAACAGAAATTTTCAGTGCATACAAAGTAAATAGATCTCACATATAGAACCTAACAGTGATAGGAACCACAACAGAACCATTTTTGATTCAATCAAAAGTACAAGAGGGTGGTGTTCGGGTGGAGTCCATGATTCTTAGCATAAGCTGAATAGTTTCACCTTGAGCCACATCTTTTCTTCCTTGCCTCCCCCAAGCTACAGCATACCACATCCTGGCCACATTGAACTTCTCACTATTCCTCAAATGCACCAGGCCCTTATATATTTGCACAGACTTTTTCCTAGCCAAATGTCTTTGCAGGCTGTGTTCACACTCAGACTCTAAAACCAAAGAACCTGGGTTTAAAACCCAGATCTACTTAACTTTGGCAAGTTTCTTTCTTTCTTTCTTTCTTTCTTTCTTTCTTTCTTTCTTTCTTTCTTTCTTTCTTTCCTTCTTTCTTTCTTTCTTTCTTTTTTAATTTATTTCTAGGACAGAGAGAGAGAGAGAGAGACAGCGTTAGCAGGGGAGGGTCAGAGAGAGAGGGAGATACAGACTCTGAAATAGGCTCCATGCTCTGAGCTGGCAGTAAGCACAGAGCTCAACGCGGGGCTCGAACCCACGAACCGCGAGATCATGACCTAAGTGAAAGTCAGACGCTTTACCAACTAAGCCACCCAGGCGCCCAAGCAAGTTTCTTAATCTCTCTGTGTGTCAGTTTCCCCATCTGTAATGTGGGAATAATAGTAGCCTCATGTTGTGAAGATTGAGTGCTTTAATATTTGTGAAGTGTTTTCAACAGTAACACAGTAAATGATAGCACTTAAGTGCCAGCTGTTACTATTGTCTCTGATGCTACTCATGGCCATTCTTCAAGACTCAAGTATCACTTTCTCTTTTACACTTCATAAATATATCGTACCTATTTCTTCTTATTTTCAGTTTATCTTTATGAATATGTTTGAAGACAAGTGTTATCTCTTATCTTTAAAACTAATCTTACAGCCTTGCTATCCAGAATAAAAATTTAGGGTGAAAAATCAGTTTTATATCCTTGCCACTGCCTGTTCATTTCACACTGATTGGGCTTCCCTACCCCTCAAATGAAGGCTGCGAGGATGTCCCCTACATAAACAGAGAAAGTGGGAGTGTGGCTGTCACATGTGCTACTTACAGTATTAAATTGGGCTATGGGTTTCCCCAAGTGCAAGGGCCCACCTGGAATGAATTTCCTTCCACTTTCTCCATCTTTCCAAAGCTGATCCCGTTCATCATCTCCAGTTGTAGAAGAGCAAGGGCTTATTCAGTGAACAAAACTATCAATATTTTAAATCTGTGGACAGAAAGATTGTGGCTCTTCCTGGTCTTGCTGCTGCATTAAAATATGACTTCTGGCATGCCATTTCCTCTCCGGGGGCTCTGGTTCCCTCAACTATCCCATGTCTGGATGAGCTACTGGGCTGTAAGTCCACTTCCAGTCCTAGTCTCCAGAAAAGCCAGGTCTGTGTCTCTAGGGTTCTATCCAAGCAACTCAGAAAGCAGAGTTACATTCTACAAATAATGACCCTTGCGGAACGTCTCCCTGCTTTCTGTTTCTATGGGATCAGAAGTTTAGATGGGAAGGTGGCAACAGATTCTTGTGAACACAGCTCTACTGTTCATCTATTCAAAAAAATATATTCATTGAAAGCATCACATGTGTTAGGTGCTAAAGGTGCAGTAATGGCCAAAACAGACAAAACTACCTGCTCTCATGAAATTTAAGTTCTAGTTAGGGAAATAAATCATAAATTAGATAGGTAAGTACATTTTGAGATTTGTTTCTGTAAAAAGTAAAAATTAAAGCAAGGAAGGTGCATATGATATGTTGAGAGTGGTATTTTAGCACCTGGAAAAGCACCTTCCTATTCCTTGTTATTTTTTTACCTGATACATAACAGTTTAAAGCTGATGAATATGGTACAAAAAAACAATTGTTTGCCCAATAAGTGTCCAGAAAACACACATCCTCTCACACATACATGACAGGTGTGTGTGTGCATGCATGCATGTGTGTGAAATGCCTAAGTATCAGCTGCTTCCCACGCAGAAACTCTCCACAGTTTGCAGAAAGATGTAATAGTATCGACAGCAGCAAATTAGAAGTCTTATTAACAACTTTCATTTCTGTCCTGATTGAAGTTTGAGTTGATTCAAGAAGATTTCAATGGGATTGACTTGTGAGTGATCAATATTAGCCAGATCAGCGTATTTGCAGTATCATTCTCAGTAATCCTCTCAATCAATTTTACAAAATGTGGGCATGGAAACCTGATTTATTGTTTCATAAGATGTCTTCTTCACAGCAATATCCTGGAGTAGCGTATGCTGCCTATACAACCATCCCTGTCTGCCATCCATGCCAACACGGGCAAGATGCTGCGCTACTGGGGATTTAGAAATGGAGGTTGGGCTTTCTGCAAAGAGACTGGGAGTTCATATAGAAAGCTTTGGGGGTGGGGATGGGGGATAGTATGGTTGATTTGAACCAACCCTAAAAAACCCCTGAATTCTAGGGTACACCCAGCAACAAATTAAAAATTAAAATCATTAATTTTATTTCAACTCTTAAATGGTTATCTGGGAACTGATTAGGGGATTTCCTCTGTGTGAATGTTTTTCTCCCAAAGATTGGAAGGTAAAATAAGATTTCGTTTTAAAATAATGATGCATTGCTGGCAAGTTACTTTTTTGTATGCCCTGCATCAACTATAGTCTTGAGTTTGTCTAATTGATTTTAGATTGCCAACTTATTTTATAATATTCAGATAAATTCAATAAGGTCCATGGTGTAACTTATACTGAAAACCTTGTTAATTGCCTGCCCCAGTAAAATTCCATGTAACTTACCCTCACAATTCTCTTTCTAGGATAATCAAGACATATGCAAAAGGGTGAGTACTGCCCAGCCTGGCAACACGGGCATGTAACTTTCACATTTACAGCAAGTGACACTTGTACTAAAATCAGCTTTTTGTCTTATTCAGTTTTTATTTCACTACTCCAGAACTCAGGAGCCAACACATCCAGTTAAAAGCGGGGTCAGTATTTTACCATATTCCTGTTTCTGTAAAAGTCACTCTCCTCTGCTTGCCTTTTATCCCCACCTAATATGTGCAGATAAGTAGAAAAGCAGGGGGCTTGCAGACAGTCTGTGTAATAGCTTTCAAAGATTTTTTTCCTGGGGCTTCAGGTATATTATCTCTCTCCCTGTCTGGGCTGGGGGTGGTAGGAGGCTGACAGATCAGAAAAGTTAGAGACTGTATCGTAGAAAAGGAAAAATACCTGAGGAATAACTTTTTATTATGAACTTAGAACAAATGATTTTAAAGGGCCTGATAAATACTCAGCTTTATTTACATTTATCATACAACCTTATTTTTCTAATAAAAATCTGTTTTGCGAAGTGTGCCATATCCACAGTAGTGATCCATGGAGTTGCACTTTCTATAACCATCACCGTGTGTATGTGCTATGGGAATAACATGCACCACCTCTAACTTTGTTATTACGAGCTTGAGTTACCCTGAAAAGCAGGCGGTGTAAGTGAATTTCTGCAGGGTATGATTTGAGGAATATTGGAAAAGTCATAGAATAAAATTCTTAATTCAGGTGCTCTGTCATAGTATCTGAAATTTACCATTAGAAACTCAGTTATTTATATAATCAAGGCTTTCCAGGTCTTCAAGAACACTCTTAAAAAAACAAACAGGGGAGGAGGATTAGGAGGAACTTGACAGAGGAACAAGGGGGAGAAGAAGGGCGGAAATGGTGGGGGAAAGGGAGAGAGGCAAACCATGAGAGACTCTTGAATGCTGACAAAAACTGAGGACTGATGGATGGGGGGGGGAGGGGGGGATGGGCATGGAGGAGGGCACTTTGGGGATGAGCACTGAGTGTTATGTAGAAACTAATTTGACAATAAACTATTTGTAAAAACAAACAAACAAACAAACAAACAAACAGGGGCGCCTGGGTGGCTTAGTCGGTTGAGCGTCCGACTTTCGCTTAGGTCATGATCTCGCGGTTCGTGGGTTCGAGCCCCGCGTCGGGCTCTGTGCTGACTGCCAGCTCAGAGCCTGGAGCCTGTTTCAGTCTGTGACTCCCTCTCTCTCTGACCCTCCCCTGCTCACGCTGTCTCTCTCTCTCTCTCTCCTAGAAAAAAATAAAACATTAAAAAAATTAAAAACAAACAAACAAACAAACAAAAAATTCAGCAAGGCGTGGTTTCCTGAAGAGGCAAAGATTCATCTACAGTATAGGTTTAGGAAATGAGGCTGAGGTAAGGATGAGGATGTTCTCAGGAAGGGCCATGAGCACTGCAAAAGGAGAAAAGACAATGGAAGGAGAAAGATGAGCTCTGTGAGATAAATGAACCTTGACTCTGAGCCAAAATACTCAGGGAGGATTCACAAAAACTAGATATAAGACACCGACCGGTATGTATGTCTGAGTGTGTGCAGGAGGTCACAGACAAAAAGTGCAGGAAAGTCAAATGCATTAGGGAGAGGGTTATGGATGCTGTCCTTTCACCTCCTTCCCTAGACTGGGAGCGCACACCTGGAGCGAAAAAGGATCTACGTGGGGTCGCTTCTTTGGGACCATGCACTCCACACTAGAAAGAACGCTTGGCGTTAAGGCAGATAAAAGTCTGATTTACCCTCAGAGAATATTTGTAAGTGATGTGTTGAAATTGTAGCCTGCTATAAAGGCAAGCAGCTCTTTATTGAAAACATTAAATTGCAAGCTTAGGCTCTGACATGGACTTTCCTCTGGAAATTAAACCCATCTATAAGGCGGGCCGTGGAGAGGGCTGCGTCCCCGCGCAGAGTCCCACCCTCCCTGCGCCCTCTGTTGCAGTTTCCCCCCGTGCACCCGTTAATGCGCCTGGCCGCGCAGCTCGCCAACCGAAGGATGAAAAGATTTCCGCAGCAGCGCGTAGGTGTTTTTCTCTTTTATGCCACCCGAAGTTCACTTAACCTTGGTAAATGCACGTGGTCGCCCGGGGAGTGGGGGTGGGGAGGCACGCACTTGCATGCTGTCTTGGACTCCAAGCCTCCACCTGGGAAGGAGAGCTGGCTCACCTGGTGTCTCAGCCCCCTACGCTGGCAACCTACCCAGTGGCTGCAGGGCCCCCGCGGGGCGGGGCTGGGACAAAGAAGTTCTCTTTGGCTCTTGCCATCCCTGTTTCCTTGTAGTTTTCGTGTTGTTTCTTCGCTTTCCCTGACCCTTCCTCTTCCTCTTGACGCGAACAGTTGCCTTGGTCATTCCCTTGCTTCCCGTTGTTGCCCCACCTGCCCTTTTGCCCAACTCTCAGAACTTTGTTTCTTTAAAAATTGTGGGGGTTTTTTAAGTTTAGAAATTACCAGTTTCAGTAATAGCTATAATTGTTTAAAATGCTAATTGAGATTTTGTTGCATGGGAGTCCACCCCCAAGCAAAAAAAAAAAAAAAAAGCAAGAAAAAGAAAATTTCTTTTATAAAAATGTATTTGTTTAAGCAATCTCTACACCCAAGGTGGGGCTCGAACTCAGACCAGACATCAGGAGTCGCATACTCGCCAGATTGAGCCAGTCAGGCGCCCCAAGAACATTTCTTTTGAATGCTGACACTCATCCCAGTTTGCCCAGGACTTTCCTGCTGTTAGCTTTGAAACTCCCAAGATCCCCAGGAAGCTGCTCAGATCCTGGAAAATTAGCTGGTCATCTTATGCACAGGCAGCAGTCTGTCTTGTCTGATCCACTGCTGATTGCAACCTTCCAGACTGAGCCTGATCCTTGTTACGCCAGACCCACAAGCGAAGACAGCTAAAGAAGCTGCCACAGGCTTACCCTTGACAATTTGCGTAAGCCAGGGGTCAGTTTCAAGTTGAGGCTATTGGAAAGAACAAGCCAGCTTAACCTCGTGTCCTGGGCACAAAGGACACCTCAATCAAGAAAACATGCTTGGGGCGCCTGGGTGGCTCAGTCGGTTAAGCGTCCAACTTCGTTCAGGTCATGATCTCGCAGTTCGTGGGTTCGAGCCCCACATCGGGCTCTGTGCTGACAGCCAGCTCAGAGCCTGGAGACTGCTTCAGATTCTGTATCTCCCTCTCTCTCTGACCCTCCCCTGCTCACACTATCTCTCTCTCTCAAAAAAAAAAAAATAAAATAAAATAAATAAATAAAAAGAAAAGAAAACATGCTTGCCTTCCTGAACAGGAAATTATTGGCTATGCATGGTTAGCCCTTCCCCTGCTTTTTTGTACCTGATTCCTGGCTACCTAAAGATTAGTGAGGATGGAGCCAGGGAGGCGCTGGTTCCCAGCAGAACAACGGCAAGCCTGGGAAATGTGGTTCCTGTTAAAGTAACCTGTGCCTCCCTCCCTCACAGGATTCGGGGACTGATGCAGTAGATTTCGCCAAGAAGGTAGGTGAGCCCCGCATGGAGAACAAAACTCCCAAAGACCTAGAGAGAAGGACAGGGAAGTGCTTGGAGCTGGGCAACCTTGTAGCCCCTTCAGATCACTTCTGGAAAGATCTGGTCTCACTATATGCCCCTGATAATCATCTCTGTGGCTGAGCATTTAATTTCAGGTTTTCCCAAGCTTGTCCTGAGGCAGATAGGAGCCATGGGGCAGTGCTTCCGGTTGTTTATATTTCATCTCCACTCTTGCAGATGAGTCACCTGGAGCCATCTGTTCCTGAGGATTTGCTGTATGTGGCTCAGGGGCTCACACGCCAGTTGTACAAACTGGGGGAGGGGTATTGCAAGCGGTACAAACCAGTGCTTCTCGAGGTTGACCTTGAATCATAGACACCTTGGGACTTTGTTAAAATTCAGTAGGGACCTGAGAATGTGCATTTCTAACAAATTCTCAGGTGTTGTTGATGCTTTTGGTCTGGGACCACACTTTGAAAACTGCTGTCATAGACGTCTTCAGAAGACCTTCGGCACAAAGTGGTTCCATAATGGTTTGTGTTTTTATGTTGCAGGATCACACTGCCACCTTGGGACGACCATTTTTTCTTTTCAGGGTAAAACACATTTCTTTTTCTCTGTTTTTGACCCCAATCCTCCCCTCCTCCCGCCAACCAGTTATGAGTTCCTGCTGAATAAGCACAGCCCAGCACCCCATGGCAAGCAGGTGAACAATTATGGGGACTCTCTCACCCTTTACTTAGGGGTAACTCTCAAAGACTCCTCCTAGATACGTGATATTTGTAAAGAAAAGGGTCCAGAGGACCCAGGCTGAGAACACCAGGGCTCTGAGAGCATGGGTGGGAGGCGAGAGTGCTACTGATGGACAGACATGGGTGCCAACGGAATTAGAGTCTGTGACTCTGAACACAAAGGTCAGGATACGTGGCCCCCCAATACACTGGAAGTAGTATAAGTGCCATCGTTTCCTCCTGCCCTGGGATCTCCAAGCCTCTTGCAAAGGCCACAGAGTCAGAAACTGTCTCTGTAATCTGCCACTGGCCAGCTATGCTTCATTCCCTAGATCCTCAAGTGTTTGCATCAAAAAAATCAAACTACAAATCAGTCTAGACCCATGGCCCTCAAACTGCATTCTGTAGTGGGTCACTGGTGCTAAGAGGTTACTCTGCAAAGATCAGACAAGATTGGAAAACACTGCACCCAGCACTCTCAAAGATTTACAGTGCACGTGGGCATGGCCTGCAGGAAACAACCTGTAGTTCCCAACTGGTGTGATCAAGGAAGTTCTTCCACCTCCATGCTGCCTGCATGACCTATGAGTGGTTATTCTCAAGAAAGTGCTTTGAGAAACAGTGGGTCTCCATGATGTCTTTAGGGTGAGAAGTCTTGTGATAAATGGTTTGGAGACCATCCCACCACATAGAGGCTGGGGGATGGTGGAGGGGTAGGGTAGGGACAGTGTCAGGGCTGTAGGATCAGCAAGGGTCCTGGAGCACTGCCACAGGTGACCTATGTACCAGCCCTGGGCTAGGGCTTCCCAGGGGAACTCCCAACGGGGCTGCTGACATCCCAGTTAGGAGATGAGATGAGGAAGGATCTGAAGCCCAGACACAGGTTCTAGGCAGTTTTGTCTCAGTATCTGTAAGCTGCTCCATCTTTTTTTTCCAGCCAAGGAATGGAAGAAACACTGAAGCTAACACTCGGTAGGATAGTCCAAGGTCAGCCCCACTGCAGTCTTCTCTAAGCAAATATTGTGTCTGACTGAGGGGGGAGTGAGAGGCAGCCAGAACGGTAGTAGTTCAAAAAGAGGCGGGCCACATGGAAGCTCTGAGGGCCCCTCTACCCCTCCCTTCCCTGCTCTCCACACTGCAGAGACCCCCACCGCCACCTGGTATGAACAGACTGTCCCAAGCACCCAGTGCAGCCTTTGCTGCCTGCCAGCTCTTTGCAGGTCTATTGGCTCCAGCAGTAGCTGTGAGGGAACGAGAACCCCACACGGCCCTGCTGACCCCCTGGACTTCTCACCTGGCCCTTCTGATGAGGGAAACACCACCCTAGCAGGCTTGGCAGGGGAGGGCGAGTACTTATAGTGGGAACATCTCTGAGTACAGCCAGGCAAAGCTACTCCATCCATTCAGAAGTGTTCTGAGACCCAGAGTTTAAATCTGGGGAGTTTCCTTGGCCTCCAGACCTGTGAAGTGAAGTCCATGTATGAGGGCCTCCTCTGTCTCTCGTGATGGTATGGTTCCAGGGACATCAGGTGGCAGTCCTTTGGAGGTGTCACAGCCTCTCTCCTGGAGCCTGACCCTGACCTGCTGACCGCAGCCAGGACCTGGTCAGGCCTCGGTGCCTAAGAAAGCTGTCCAGATGCTGGGACACAGAGCTCCCCAGGCGAAGGCAGGGGAAGATGTTCCCAGAGGCCATAGCCCTCACACAGACTGAATGGCCTAATTAGATACAGCAAAGATAAATAAGTACCAATTTGGGGCATTTACAACTTGTCCAATTGAGGCATAATTTTTAAATATGTTATATAATAACATACCCACAGTTCTCATCCCTATTCTGATAATAATTTGTTGCAAGCGGTACACATTTTTCTCTTCTTTTGCAGAATTCAGTGGCAAAGAGAAACTGGATCAGATAAGGAAATCAAGCAATTATTTTGAACGAATGTCAAATTTCTGTGAACAATACTTAAAGATAATTCTCTTGCTCTATATTTGCCAGAATATTCACTGGTGTAAAAAATAAAGTAGCATGGACACAACATTTTCATTTCTTATTGGGAAGTCTTTGGGGAGGGACAAGATGTATTTTTAAAACAATAGGATATATATTTTTCAAATGTGCTGGTTTTGGTATTGTTTTAGCATGCCCCAGATATCTTTTTATTATTGAGACTTGAGAGCCCAGGCTAGGGATTCATATTTGGACTGTTCTACCTTTTAGCTGGGGGAACTGTGGCCTGGATGACTTCATATTTGGACTCTTCCACCTTTTAGCTCGGGGAACTGTGTGCTGGTCAATTCTCTGTGCCTCATTCTCCTTCATGGTAAAGTGGGGTTGGTAATAATAGTACCTTCACATAATTTTTGTGATGACTGAGAAGACCGCCTATTTTAGTAAAGGGCTTAGCGTGGTGGTACATAGCCCTCAGTAAGCATTGGCTCTAATTACTCTTCAAAGATGATTTTCATGACACAGATAGTACCAGAGCAGTCGACTTGCCCTTATGAAGGCTGCTTCTCTATGGCCAACCAGGGTCTTGAGGTCATAGCACTAAGTTAACGTCTAACAATTCCTTGAGGCTTAGGCCCCTTACTTTCTCAGGTGCCTCTTCTGTAAACAGGATTTTTTTAAATATAGTTTATTGTCTGTAAACAGGATTTGACTTCCAGGCCTCCCAAGATCATTCGAAGGAGTAGAGTAGATGATGTAGAATATGACTGGTAACACAAGGAGGGACCCTAGTGACACAGGCCATGAACTTAAGCTGCATTGAAACATCCTTCTTTTAAGCTTCTCATCAAATTTAAAAGTTTTTCTTTTAAAGTGTAGTGCAGATGTCACACTTTAGGATTAGTTTTTATTTTTAGCATTTATAGTAAGTATAGCATTTTAAGTTCTTATAGTAAGTCTCAAGCCTATTCTCTCAAGTAGGATATTTTAAGACCCCTCGGCCGATCTTGCCATGCAAGGATAAGATGAGCGAAGCTGACTCCACGTGACATTTTGCTGAGCACAGGCTGCAGGTGGAGGGATCAAGGCAGTGGCCTGAAACCCTGCAGTGTAGGAAACAGGGCGGGTTTGGCCTCCTGCTGACTTGGCCTCAACAGGACCTTGATAAGGCCAGGAAAGCTCAGTGCTAGTGTTTAATGCTCCAGGACAAGTCTGCAGGAACCATCTCCACCTTTTGAAGTGACCAAGGATGGCTGTTTCCACCGCAAACCAAGCCCCAGAATCCTCTTTGCTAAACCAGTGATGATAAATTCTGCCCCAAAGGAGGATCATACACTTGGCCCAGGCTTCCCACAGGCCAGCCTGGAGGACGATGGTTATGGGGATGAGGGGTGGGTCTTTTGGCCACACTGGTCTCCGATAATGGGCAGGTGGAGACAGACCCTGCAATCTCAGACATCACTTCATTCCCTCTCCAACAGCAGTGACCAGCAAGACATCACTAGTGCCAATAAATCCAGAGAGGGAAGCACATTATGATTTACAGCTTCCACACTGTGACAACTGGTTCTCCCTAGATACAGTACTGGGCTATTTTTACCCTCATAGGAGCCTCATAATATCACTCTACCTATCAAATAAGATGGAGTCCTAGGCCCAACATCAGTCACCAGAGGGAGGATGCCCACCTTAACATTGGTGGTCACTTTATAGCAAGAGGCCATGCCTCAGCCCATTGCCCAGGGCCTCAGGGAGATCAGGGGTCTGAGTCTAGCCAGAATAGAACAGTGAAAGGAACTCTCAGAACCTTGGAATGGGCAGAGGCCTTGCTGATCATTCAGACTCACCTTCTCGTGAGCTGCTGAAGAAAGCAGCCCAGAGAGGCCTAGTGACTTGCTTAAGGCCACACAGCTTTACAAACATGTCCAGAACAGAGCTCAGGTCTTTCAATTAAAGCCTAATTGCTTTCTTCACTCTGATGTTACAATCCTGTATTAGTTTTCTAGAGCTGCCATAACAAATTTTCTCAAGCTTACTGATGTTAAGCAACAGAGGTTTATTCTCTTACAGTTCTGGAGGCCAAAAGTCCAAAATAATGGTATCATTAGGGCCATGCTCCCCCTGAAGACCTTGGGGGAGAATCCTTCCCTGCCTCGTCTAGCCTCTGGTGGTTCCAGGCATTCCTTCTTGGTTGTGCCACATCACTCCAATCTCTAACTCTGTCCTCATGTGCTGCCTGTCCCCTTTGTTTTCTCCCTTTCTCTTCTTTTACAAAGATACCCTTTAAATATTGATAGTGACACATACTTTCTCACTCTTTTTTCTCCAGCCACATTTATATTAGTTCTTTTCTTTTTAAAAAAGATGTTTATTTATATTTCGAGAGAGAGTACACATGGAACCCAATGCAGGGCTCAATCCCACGAACCATGAGATCATGACCTGACCCGAAATCAAGAGTCAGATGCTTAACTGATAGCCACCCAAGGGCTCCTATATTAGTTCTTTTCACTGCAATCTATATAACTCCCATATTGTTTTGTCTGTCTGGTATTCATTATGGGTATTTTCTTTTGATCTGTCTTCCAGTTCACTAAAACTCTTTTTCAGCTGTGTCTCTTATGTTATTAAAGCCACCTGCTGAAGAGTGCCAGGGTGCTCAGTCGGTTAAGGTTCTGACTCTTGATTTCAGCTCAGGTCAAGATCTCACAGTTAGTGACTTTGAGCCCATTGGGCTCTGCAGTATGACTGTGTGGAGCCTGCTTGGGGTTCTCTCTCTCTCTCTCTCTCTCTCTCTCTCTCTCTCTGTCTCTCTCTCTGTCTCTTTCTCTCTGCCCCTCCCATACATTCTCTCTCAAAATAACTAAATTTTAAAAAAAATTTTAAAACCACCTGTTGAGTACTTAATTTGGGTTATTAGATTTTTCAGTGCGTATAGGAGGATTAGGAGGAACTTAACGGAGGACCAAGGGGGAGAAGAAGGGGGGAAATGGGGGAAAGGAGAGAGGCAAACCATGAGAGACTCTTGAATGCTGACAAAAACTGAGGACTGATGGATGTGGGGGGGAGGGG